>NC_134357.1:9341376-9476376 GCF_048569485.1 Anomaloglossus baeobatrachus | reverse complement strand
TCCTGTATACTGGGTGTAGTCCCCGGTATTATTCTGTATATATACACTGCACAGTACCACTTTTCCTGTCCTGTATACTGGGTGTAGTCCCCGGTATTATTCTGTATATATACACTGCACAGTACCTCTTCGCCTGTCCTGTATACTGGGTGTAATCCTCAGTACCTGTATTATTCTGTATATATACACAGCACAGTACCACTTCTCCTGTCCTGTATACTGGGTGTAATCCTCAGTACCTGTATTATTCTGTATATATACACTGCACAGTACCACTCCTCCTGTCCTGTATACTGGGTGTAATCCTCAGTATCTGTATTATTCTGTATATATACACTGCACAGTACCACTTCTCCTGTCCTGTATACTGGGTGTAATCCTCAGTATCTGTATTATTCTGTATATATACACTGCACAGTACCACTTCTCCTGTCCTGTATAGTGGGTGTAATCCTCAGTATCTGTATTATTCTGTATATATACACACTGCACAGTACCACTTCTCCTGTCCTGTATAGTGGGTGTAATCCTCAGTATCTGTATTATTCTGTATATATACACTGCACAGTACCACTTCTCCTGTCCTGTATACTGGGTGTAATCCTCAGTATCTGTATTATTCTGTATATATACACTGCACAGTGCCACTTCTCCTGTCCTGTATACTGGGTGCAATCCTCAGTATCTGTATTATTCTGTATATATACACTGCACAGTACCACTCCTCCTGTCCTGTATACTGGGTGTAATCCTCAGTATCTGTATTATTCTGTATATATACACTGCACAGTACCACTCCTCCTGTCCTGTATTCTGGGTGTAATCCTCAGTACCTGTATTATTCTGTATATATACACTGCACAGTACCACTCCTCCTGTCCTGTATACTGGGTGTAATCCTCAGTATCTGTATTATTCTGTATATATACACTGCACAGTACCACTTCTCCTGTCCTGTATACTGGGTGTAATCCTCAGTATCTGTATTATTCTGTATATATACACTGCACAGTACCACTTCTCCTGTCCTGTATAGTGGGTGTAATCCTCAGTATCTGTATTATTCTGTATATATACACACTGCACAGTACCACTTCTCCTGTCCTGTATAGTGGGTGTAATCCTCAGTATCTGTATTATTCTGTATATATACACTGCACAGTGCCACTTCTCCTGTCCTGTATACTGGGTGTAATCCTCAGTACCTGTATTATTCTGTATATATACACTGCACAGTACCACTTCTCCTGTCCTGTATACTGGGTGTAATCCTCAGTACCTGTATTATTCTGTATATATACACACTGCACAGTACCACTTCTCCTGTCCTGTATACTGGGTGTAATCCTCAGTATCTGTATTATTCTGTATATATACACTGCACAGTGCCACTTCTCCTGTCCTGTATACTGGGTGCAATCCTCAGTATCTGTATTATTCTGTATATATACACTGCACAGTACCACTTCTCCTGTCCTGTATACTGGGTGTAATCCTCAGTATCTGTATTATTCTGTATATATACACTGCACAGTGCCACTTCTCCTGTCCTGTATACTGGGTGTAATCCTCAGTATCTGTATTATTCTGTATATATACACTGCACAGCACCACTCCTCCTGTCCTGTATACTGGGTGTAATCCTCAGTATCTGTATTATTCTGTATATATACACTGCACAGTGCCACTTCTCCTGTCCTGTATACTGGGTGTAATCCTCAGTATCTGTATTATTCTGTATATATACACTGCACAGTACCACTTCTCCTGTCCTGTATACTGGGTGTAATCCTCAGTGTCTGTATTATTCTGTATATATACACTGCACAGTACCACTTCTCCTGTCCTGTATACTGGGTGTAATCCTCAGTGTCTGTATTATTCTGTATATATACACTGCACAGCACCACTTCTCCTGTCCTGTATACTGGGTGTAATCCTCAGTATCTGTATTATTCTGTATATATACACTGCACAGTACCACTTCTCCTGTCCTGTATACTGGGTGTAATCCTCAGTATCTGTATTATTCTGTATATATACACTGCACAGTACCACTTCTCCTGTCCTGTATACTGGGTGTAATCCTCAGTATCTGTATTATTCTGTATATATACACTGCACAGTACCACTTCTCCTGTCCTGTACACTGGGTGTAATCCTCAGTATCTGTATTATTCTGTATATATACACTGCACAGTACCACTTCTCCTGTCCTGTATACTGGGTGTAATCCTCAGTATCTGTATTATTCTGTATATATACACTGCACAGTACCACTTCTCCTGTCCTGTATACTGGGTGTAATCCTCAGTATCTGTATTATTCTGTATATATACACTGCACAGTACCACTTCTCCTGTCCTGTACACTGGGTGTAATCCTCAGTATCTGTATTATTCTGTATATATACACTGCACAGTACCACTTGTCCTGTCCTGTATACTGGGTGTAATCCTCAGTATCTGTATTATTCTGTATATATACACTGCACAGTACCACTTCTCCTTTCCTGTATACTGGGTGTAATCCTCAGTGTCTGTATTATTCTGTATATATACACTGCACAGCACCACTTCTCCTGTCCTGTATACTGGGTGTAATCCTCAGTATCTGTATTATTCTGTATATATACACTGCACAGTACCACTTCTCCTGTCCTGTATACTGGGTGTAATCCTCAGTATCTGTATTATTCTGTATATATACACTGCACAGTATCACTTCTCCTGTCCTGTATACTGGGTGTAATCCTCAGTATCTGTATTATTCTGTATATACACACTGCACAGTACCACTTCTCCTGTCCTGTATACATGGTGTAAGGGCTTCTGTTCTCTGACTGTACATTTTCAGCTTTCTCCATCATGACGCAGCAGTGCTGTGGCGGTTGTATTTCTGCAGTGCACGGTCTGGCGGAATATGCTCTGGCTTCAGATCAGGATAACCGTCATTCCTTCTTTTTCCCAGGGCACATGCGGAGAATCCCCGAGTGCCAACAGTAACAGCCGCTGTGGCGCAGTGACATCACCGTGAACAATGCCGCCATATAACATAAGCCGGGGGTTAGCGCGCTGAAGACAAAGCTCTGGAGAACCGGTTACTGAGACAGTGATGAATGGCCGAAACGCAGGAGTTACGTTACCACTCACTGCGCTGCGAGAACTCCTGGAAGGCTTCAATTAGAATCACTGTCAGCAGTGGAGTCCCCGGCCCATCATATACAACATCATAGTGTCCGGCCACTCTGGGGGTCCCGACTGCGAAACACAGAGACCCTCACCCCAGGGGAAACGGGCAACGTCCACAGTGTGGACGCAAACTGTGCTGCCAAACAGCAGCAATACGGAGCACGCTGCTATAATATATGTACAGCTGGTATAACCCGGGCATCTCCTGTATATAATTATATATGTACAGCTGCTATAACCTGGGCATCTCCTGTATATAATTATATATGTACAGCTGCTATAACCTGGGCATCTCCTATATATAATTATATATGTACAGCTGGTATAACCTGGGCATCTCCTGTATATAATTATATATGTACAGCTGCTATAACCTGGGCATCTCCTGTATATAATTATATATGTACAGCCGATATAACCTGGGCATCTCCTGTATATAATTATATATGTACAGCCGATATAACCTGGGCATCTCCTGTATATAATTATATATGTACAGCCGATATAACCTGGGCATCTCCTGTATATAATTATATATGTACAGCCGGTATAACCTGGGCATCTCCTGTATATAATTATATATGTACAGCCGGTATAACCCGGGCATCTCCTGTATATAATTATATATGTACAGCCGGTATAACCTGGACATCTCCTGTATATAATTATATATGTACAGCCAGTATAACCTGGGCCTCTCCTGTATATAATTATATATGTACAGCCGGTATAACCTGGGCATCTCCTGTATATAATTATATATGTACAGCCGGTATAACCTGGACATCTCCTGTATATAATTATATATGTACAGCCGGTATAACCTGGGCATCTCCTGTATATAATTATATATGTACAGCTGGTATAACCTGGGCATCTTCTGTATATAATTATATATATATACAGCTGGTATAACCTGAGCATCTCCTGTATATAATTATATATGTACAGCTGGAATAACCTGGGCATCTCCTGTATATAATTATATATGTACAGCCGGTATAACCCGGGCATCTCCTGTATATAATTATATATGTACAGCCGGTATAACCTGGACATCTCCTGTATATAATTATATATGTACAGCCGGTATAACCTGGGTATCTCCTGTATATAATTATATATGTACAGCCGGTATAACCTGGACATCTCCTGTATATAATTATATATGTACAGCCGGTATAACCTGGGCATCTCCTGCATATAGTTATATATGTACAGCCGGTATAACCCGGGCATCTCCTGTATATAATTATATATGTACAGCCGGTATAACCTGGACCCCTCCTGTATATAATTATATATGTATAGCCGGTATAACCTGGGCATCTCCTGTATATAATTATATATGTACAGCTGGTATAACCTGGGCATCTCCTGTATATAATTATATATGTACAGCCGGTATAACCTGGGCATCTCCTGTATATAATTATATATGTACAGCCGGTATAACCTGGACATCTCCTGTATATAATTATATATGTACAGCCGGTATAACCTGGGCATCTCCTATATATAATTATATATGTACAGCTGGTATAACCTGGACATCTCCTGTATATAATTATATATGTACAGCTGGTATAACCTGGGCATCTCCTGTATATAATTATATATGTACAGCCGGTATAACCTGGACATCTCCTGTATATAATTATATATGTACAGCTGGTATAACCCGGGCATCTCCTGTATATAATTATATATGTACAGCTGGTATAACCTGGGCATCTCCTGTATATAATTATATATGTACAGCTGCTATAACCTGGGCATCTCCTATATATAATTATATATGTACAGCTGGTATAACCTGGGCATCTCCTGTATATAATTATATATGTACAGCTGCTATAACCTGGGCATCTCCTGTATATAATTATATATGTACAGCCGATATAACCTGGGCATCTCCTGTATATAATTATATATGTACAGCTGGTATAACCTGGGCATCTCCTGTATATAATTATATATGTACAGCCGGTATAACCTGGGCATCTCCTGTATATAATTATATATGTACAGCCGGTATAACCCGGGCATCTCCTGTATATAATTATATATGTACAGCCGGTATAACCTGGACATCTCCTGTATATAATTATATATGTACAGCCAGTATAACCTGGGCCTCTCCTGTATATAATTATATATGTACAGCCGGTATAACCTGGGCATCTCCTGTATATAATTATATATGTACAGCCGGTATAACCTGGACATCTCCTGTATATAATTATATATGTACAGCCGGTATAACCTGGGCATCTCCTGTATATAATTATATATGTACAGCTGGTATAACCTGGGCATCTTCTGTATATAATTATATATATACAGCTGGTATAACCTGAGCATCTCCTGTATATAATTATATATGTACAGCTGGAATAACCTGGGCATCTCCTGTATATAATTATATATGTACAGCCGGTATAACCCGGGCATCTCCTGTATATAATTATATATGTACAGCCGGTATAACCTGGACATCTCCTGTATATAATTATATATGTACAGCCGGTATAACCTGGGTATCTCCTGTATATAATTATATATGTACAGCCGGTATAACCTGGACATCTCCTGTATATAATTATATATGTACAGCCGGTATAACCTGGGCATCTCCTGCATATAGTTATATATGTACAGCCGGTATAACCCGGGCATCTCCTGTATATAATTATATATGTACAGCCGGTATAACCTGGACCCCTCCTGTATATAATTATATATGTATAGCCGGTATAACCTGGGCATCTCCTGTATATAATTATATATGTACAGCTGGTATAACCTGGGCATCTCCTGTATATAATTATATATGTACAGCCGGTATAACCTGGGCATCTCCTGTATATAATTATATATGTACAGCCGGTATAACCTGGACATCTCCTGTATATAATTATATATGTACAGCCGGTATAACCTGGGCATCTCCTATATATAATTATATATGTACAGCTGGTATAACCTGGACATCTCCTGTATATAATTATATATGTACAGCTGGTATAACCTGGGCATCTCCTGTATATAATTATATATGTACAGCCGGTATAACCTGGACATCTCCTGTATATAATTATATATGTACAGCTGGTATAACCTGGACATCTCCTGTATATAATTATATATGTACAGCCGGTATAACCTGGGCATCTCTTGTATATAATTATATATGTACAGCCGGTATAACCTGGACATCTCCTGTATATAATTATATATGTACAGCCGGTATAACCTGGGCATCTCCTATATATAATTATATATGTACAGCCGGTATAACCTGGGCATCTCCTGTATATAATTATATATGTACAGCTGGTATAACCTGGGCATCTCCTGTATATAATTATATATGTACAGCTGCTATAACCTGGGCATCTCCTATATATAATTATATATGTACAGCTGGTATAACCTGGGCATCTCCTGTATATAATTATATATGTACAGCTGCTATAACCTGGGCATCTCCTGTATATAATTATATATGTACAGCCGGTATAACCTGGGCATCTCCTGTATATAATTATATATGTACAGCCGGTATAACCTGGACATCTCCTGTATATAATTATATATGTACAGCCGGTATAACCTGGGTATCTCCTGTATATAATTATATATGTACAGCCGGTATAACCTGGACATCTCCTGTATATAATTATATATGTACAGCCGGTATAACCTGGGCATCTCATGCATATAGTTATATATGTACAGCCGGTATAACCCGGGCATCTCCTGTATATAATTATATATGTACAGCCGGTATAACCTGGACCCCTCCTGTATATAATTATATATGTATAGCCGGTATAACCTGGGCATCTCCTGTATATAATTATATATGTACAGCTGGTATAACCTGGACATCTCCTGTATATAATTATATATGTACAGCCGGTATAACCTGGACATCTCCTGTATATAATTATATATGTACAGCCGGTATAACCTGGGCATCTCCTATATATAATTATATATGTACAGCTGGTATAACTTGGACATCTCCTGTATATAATTATATATGTACAGCTGGTATAACCTGGGCATCTCCTGTATATAATTATATATGTACAGCCGGTATAACCTGGACATCTCCTGTATATAATTATATATGTACAGCTGGTATAACCTGGACATCTCCTGTATATAATTATATATGTACAGCCGGTATAACCTGGGCATCTCTTGTATATAATTATATATGTACAGCCGGTATAACCTGGACATCTCCTGTATATAATTATATATGTACAGCCGGTATAACCTGGGCATCTCCTATATATAATTATATATGTACAGCTAGTATAACCTGGACATCTCCTGTATGTAATTATATATGTACAGCCGTATAACCTGGGCATCTCCTATATATAATTATATATGTACAGCTAGTATAACCTGGACATCTCCTGTATATAATTATATATGTACAGCTGGTATAACGTGGACATATCCTGTATATAATTATATATACACAGCCGGTATAAACCCGGGCATCTCCTGTATATAATTATATATGTACAGCCGGTTAACCTGGGCATCTCCTGTATATAATTATATATGTACAGCCGGTATAACCTGGGCATCTCCTGTATATAATTATATATGTACAGCCGGTATAACCTGGGCATCTCCTGTATATAATGATATATGTACAGCTGGTATAACCTGGACATTTCCTGTATATAATTATATATGTACAGTTGGTATAACCTGGCCATCTCCTGTATATAATTATATATGTACAGCTGGTATAACCTGAGCATCTCCTGTATATAATTATATATGTACAGCTGGTATAACCTGGGCATCTCCTGTATATAATGATATATGTACAGCTGGTATAACCCGGGCATCTCCTGTATATAATTATATATGTACAGCTGGTATAACCTGGGCATCTTCTGTATATAATTATATATGTACAGCTGGTATAACCCGGGCATCTCCTGTATATAATTATATATGTACAGCTGGTATAACCTGGGCATCTCCTGTATATAATTATATATGTACAGCTGGTATAACCCGGGCATCTCCTGTATATAATTATATATGTACAGCTGGTATAACCTGGGCATCTCCTGTATATAATGATATATGTACAGCTGGTATAACCCGGGCATCTCCTGTATATAATTATATATGTACAGCTGGTATAACCTGGGCATCTTCTGTATATAATTATATATGTACAGCTGGTATAACCCGGGCATCTCCTGTATATAATTATATATGTACAGCTGGTATAACCTGGGCATCTCCTGTATATAATTATATATGTACAGCTGGTATAACCTGAGCATCTCCTGTATATAATTATATATGTACAGCCGGTATAACCTGGGCATCTCCTGTATATAATTATATATGTACAGCTGGTATAACCCGGGCATCTCCTGTATATAATTATTTATGTACAGCTGGTATAACCTGGGCATCTCCTGTATAGAATTATATATGTACAGCTGGTATAACCTGGGCATCTCCTGTATATAATTATATATGTACAGCCGGTATAACCTGGGCATCTCCTGCATAAAATTATATATGTACAGCTGGTATAACCTGAGCATCTCCTGTATATAATTATATATGTACAGCTGGTATAACCTGGGCATCTCCTGTATATAATTATTTATGTACAGCTGGTATAACCTGGGCATCTCCTGTATAGAATTATATATGTACAGCTGGTATAACCTGGACATCTCCTGTATATAATTATATATGTACAGCTGGTATAACCTGAGCATCTCCTGTATATAATTATATATGTACAGCTGGTATAACCTGGGCATCTCCTGTATATAATTATTTATGTACAGCTGGTATAACCTGGGCATCTCCTGTATAGAATTATATATGTACAGCTGGTATAACCTGGGCATCTCCTGTATATAATTATATATGTACAGCCGTATAACCTGGGGCATCTCCTGTATATAATTATATATGTACAGCCGGTATAAACCTGGGCATCTCCTGTATATAATTATATATGTACAGCTGGTATAACCTGGGCATCTCCTGTATACAATTATATATGTACAGCCGGTATAACCTGGGCATCTCCTGTATATAATTATACATGTACAGCGCGGGTATGACTGATCCACCCTCCAGTATATGGTGGGTGTTGTAGTGACTGGCAGCTGCACCGGGTCATTTCTGCACTTTCAGTGATTGTCAGCAGCGTTGCTTTCTTCCTGATCTCCAGCTTTTATATGCAGTCGTCCGTTCTCTGCGCAGTGTTGAGCAGATGCACACATATAAATGAGTGTTTAACCTGCCGCCCAGTGACTTCTGACCTCTCCCGGAGCCGCAGCAGTCAGCGCTCTCCGTTTACCACCCGCGCGGTGCGTGCATGATTTGGGTTTCGCGGGGTGTTTTAGCCTCCATTATGGTCGCGCATTAAGCATCAGACGTATACAGCAAAACACAGCAAAATAATGAAAAGACGGGTCAAGATCACAGAATCCTCGCAGGAATGCCGGGTGAAGTGTGAACGCGGCAGAGCAGGATGAATGGTAATATGTGCGCGGCCTTTATACTAAACAATGCTGAGCCGCTGCCTGCGCGAGCGCACAATGTGTACACCGCTCTCTGCCCCCGCACACAGCACAGCCGGCAAGAAAAGCGCAAAATCCGCCGTAACGAGACCCTGAGCCCTGTATAATACACCCTGTAATCGATTCTTCATTCATACACCGTGTGCAGAATCCTCATTAGTGAGTATATAGCATACACCGTGTGCAGAATCCTCATTAGTGAGTATATAGCATACACCGTGTGCAGAATCCTCATTAGTGAGTATATAGCATACACCGTGTGCAGAATCCTCCACAGTGAGTATATAGCATACACCGTGTGCAGAATCCTCAGCAGTGAGTATATAACATACACCGTGTTCAGAATCCGCAGCCGTGGGTATATAGCATACACCGTGTGCAGAATCCTCTCCTTGGTTTTTTTCTAGTCTTGAGGCTGCAATTCACATGCTTGTAATGTTGCATGTTTATTGAACATTTGTCACAGCTCAGTTTTTGGTGTTTTTTGTCTGTTATCGTGCGTTAATGCAAGTTGGGGGTGCAGCCCTCCTGATACTGAGGCTGGACAATTACCTGCTTCTCACTTTTTGCTGTGTATTTAATCTGGGACCCCGCTGACCACTTTACCATTCATATTGAAGTTTTGACATGACACTAGTCAGGTACAGAATATGTTTTTAACTTTAGTAGGTTAGGGACTGTCTCAGATGGGTGCACCGTGACGAGGTGAGACGGCTTCTTACCTTTTTGCAAAAATGTATATACTAAGTACCCTGTTATTAAGCACTTGCAATTTATTTATTTATAGTTGGGGTATTTTTCCTACAATTTTTCTCCTTGGTTTTTTTCTAGTCTTGAGGCTGCAGTTCACATGCTTGTAATGTTGCATGTTTATTGAACATTTGTTACAGCTCAGTTTTTTGGTGTTTTTTAGCCGTGAGTATATAACCTACACTGTGTGCAGAATCCTCAGCAGTGAGTATATAGCATACATCGTGTGCAGAATCCTCAGCAGTGAGTATATAGCATACACCGTGTGCAGAATCCTCAGCAGTGAGTATATCGCATACACCGTGTGCAGAATCCTCAGCAGTGAGTATATCGCATACACCGTGTGCAGAATCCTCAGCTGTGAGTATATAGCATACACCGTGTGCAGAATCCTCAGCAGTGAGTATATCGCATACACCGTGTGCAGAATCCTCAGCAGTGAGTATATAGCATACACTGTGCAGAATTATCAGCAGTGAGTATATAGCATACACTGTGTGCAGAATCCTCAGCAGTGAGTATATAGCATACACCGTGTGCAGAATCCTCAGCAGTGAGTATATCGCATACACCGTGTGCAGAATCCTCAGCTGTGAGTATATAGCATACACCGTGTGCAGAATCCTCAGCAGTGAGTATATAGCATACACCGTGTGCAGAATCCTCAGCAGTGAGTATATCGCATACACCGTGTGCAGAATCCTCAGCTGTGAGTATATAGCATACACCGTGTGCAGAATCCTCAGCAGTGAGTATAAAGCATACACCGTGTGCAGAATCCTCAGCAGTGAGTATATAACATACACCGTGTGCAGAATCCTCAGCAGTGAGTATATAGCATACACCGTGTGCAGAATCCTCAGCAGTGAGTATATAGCATACACCGTGTGCAGAATCCTCAGCAGTGAGTATATAGTATACACCGTGTGCAGAATCCTCAGCAGTGAGTATATAGCATACACCGTGTGCAGAATCCTCAGCAGTGAGTATATAGCATACACCGTGTGCAGAATCCTCAGCAGTGAGTATATAGTATACACCGTGTGCAGAATCCTCAGCAGTGAGTATATAGCATACACCGTGTGCAGAATCCTCAGCTGTGAGTATATAGCATACACCGTGTGCAGAATCCTCAGCAGTGAGTATATAGCATACACCGTGTGCAGAATCCTCAGCAGTGAGTATATAGTATACACCGTGTGCAGAATGCTCAGCAGTGAGTATATAGCATACACCGTGTGCAGAATCCTCAGCTGTGAGTATATAGCATACACCGTGTGCAGAATTATCAGCAGTGAGTATATAGCATACACTGTGTGCAGAATCCTCAGCAGTGAGTATATAGCATACACCGTGTGCAGAATCCTCAGCAGTGAGTATATAGCATACACCGTGTGCAGAATCCTCAGCAGTGAGTATATCGCATACACCGTGTTCAGAATCCTCAGCAGTGAGTATATAGCATACACTGTGCAGAATTATCAGCAGTGAGTATATAGCATACACCATGTGCAGAATGCTCAGCAGTGAGTATATAGCATACACCGTGTGCAGAATCCTCAGCAGTAAGTATATCGCATACACCGTGTGCAGAATCCTCAGCAGTGAGTATATAGCATACACTGTGCAGAATTATCAGCAGTGAGTATATAGCATACACCGTGTGCAGAATCCTCAGCAGTGAGTATATAGCATACACCGTGTGCAGAATCCTCAGCAGTGAGTATATAGCATACACCGTGTGCAGAATTCTCAGCAGCGAGTATATAGCATACACCGTGTGCAGAATCCGCAGCTGTGAGTATATAGCATACACCGTGTGCAGAATCCTCAGCTGTGAGTATATAGCATACACCGTGTGCAGAATCCTCAGCTGTGAGTATATAGCATACACCGTGTGCAGAATTATCAGCAGTGAGTATATAGCATACACTGTGTGCAGAATCCTCAGCAGTGAGTATATAGCATATACCGTGTGCAGAATCCTCAGCAGTGAGTATATAGCATACACA
Source organism: Anomaloglossus baeobatrachus (assembly GCF_048569485.1). NCBI lineage: Eukaryota > Metazoa > Chordata > Amphibia > Anura > Aromobatidae > Anomaloglossus > Anomaloglossus baeobatrachus. The sequence continues at coordinate 9,463,824 of NC_134357.1, read as the reverse complement.
GTGTGCAGAATCCGCAGCCGTGAGTATATAACCTACACTGTGTGCAGAATCCTCAGCAGTGAGTATATAGCATACACCGTGTGCAGAACCTCAGCTGTGAGTATATAGCATACATCGTGTGCAGAATCCTCAGCAGTGAGTATATAGCATACACCGTGTGCAGAATCCTCAGCAGTGAGTATATAGCATACACTGTGCAGAATTATCAGCAGTGAGTATATAGCATACACCGTGTGCAGAATCCTCAGCAGTGAGTATATAGCATACACCGTGTGCAGAATCCTCAGCAGTGAGTATATAGCATACACTGTGCAGAATTATCAGCAGTGAGTATATAGCATACACCGTGTGCAGAATCCTCAGCAGTGAGTATATAGCATACACCGTGTGCAGAATCCTCAGCAGTGAGTATATAGCATACACCGTGTGCAGAATTCTCAGCAGTGAGTATATAGCATACACCGTGTACAGAATCCGCAGCTGTGAGTATATAGCATACACCGTGTGCAGAATCCTCAGCTGTGAGTATATAGCATACACCGTGTGCAGAATCCTCAGCTGTGAGTATATAGCATACACCGTGTGCAGAATTATCAGCAGTGAGTATATAGCATACACTGTGTGCAGAATCCTCAGCAGTGAGTATATAGCATACACCGTGTGCAGAATCCTCAGCTGTGAGTATATAGCATACATCGTGTGCAGAATCCTCAGCAGTGAGTATATAGCATACACCGTGTGCAGAATCCTCAGAAGTGAGTATATAGCATACACCGTGTGCAGAATCCTCAGCAGTGAGTATAAAGCATACACCGTGTGCAGAATTATCAGCAGTGAGTATATCGCATACACCGTGTGCAGAATCCTCAGCAGTGAGTATATCGCATACACCGTGTGCGGAATCCTCAGCAGTGAGTATATAGCATACACCGTGTGCAGAATCCTCAGCAGTGAGTATATAGCATACACCGTGTGCAGAATCCTCAGCTGTGAGTATATAGCATACACCGTGTGCAGAATCCTCAGCTGTGAGTATATAGCATACACCGTGTGGAGAATCCTCAGCAGTGAGTATATAACATACACTGTGCAGAATCCTCAGCAGTGAGTATATAGCATACACCGTGTGCAGAATTCTCAGCAGTGAGTATATAGCATACACCGTGTACAGAATCCGCAGCTGTGAGTATATAGCATACACCGTGTGCAGAATCCTCAGCTGTGAGTATATAGCATACACCGTGTGCAGAATCCTCAGCTGTGAGTATATAGCATACACCGTGTGCAGAATTATCAGCAGTGAGTATATAGCATACACCGTGTGCAGAATCCTCAGCTGTGAGTATATAGCATACACCGTGTGCAGAATCCTCAGCTGTGAGTATATAGCATACATCGTGTGCAGAATCCTCAGCTGTGAGTATATAGCATACACCGTGTGCAGAATCCTCAGATGTGAGTATATAGCATACACCGTGTGCAGAATCCTCAGCAGTGAGTATATAGCATACACCGTGTGCAGAATCCTCAGCAGTGAGTATATAGCATACACCGTGTACAGAATCCTCAGCAGTGAGTATATCGCATACACCGTGTGCAGAATCCTCAGCAGTGAGTATATAGCATACACTGTGCAGAATTATCAGCAGTGAGTATATAGCATACACCGTGTGCAGAATCCTCAGCAGTGAGTATATAGCATACACCGTGTGCAGAATCCTCAGCAGTGAGTATATCGCATACACCGTGTTCAGAATCCTCAGCAGTGAGTATATAGCATACACTGTGCAGAATTATCAGCAGTGAGTATATAGCATACACCGTGTGCAGAATCCTCAGCAGTGAGTATATAGCATACACCGTGTGCAGAATCCTCAGCAGTGAGTATATAGCATACACCGTGTGCAGAATTCTCAGCAGTGAGTATATAGCATACACCGTGTACAGAATCCGCAGCTGTGAGTATATAGCATACACCGTGTGCAGAATCCTCAGCTGTGAGTATATAGCATACACCGTGTGCAGAATCCTCAGCTGTGAGTATATAGCATACACCGTGTGCAGAATTATCAGCAGTGAGTATATAGCATACACTGTGTGCAGAATCCTCAGCAGTGAGTATATAGCATACACCGTGTGCAGAATCCTCAGCTGTGAGTATATAGCATACATCGTGTGCAGAATCCTCAGCAGTGAGTATATAGCATACACCGTGTGCAGAATCCTCAGAAGTGAGTATATAGCATACACCGTGTGCAGAATCCTCAGCAGTGAGTATAAAGCATACACCGTGTGCAGAATTATCAGCAGTGAGTATATCGCATACACCGTGTGCAGAATCCTCAGCAGTGAGTATATCGCATACACCGTGTGCGGAATCCTCAGCAGTGAGTATATAGCATACACCGTGTGGAGAATCCTCAGCAGTGAGTATATAACATACACTGTGCAGAATCCTCAGCAGTGAGTATATAGCATACACCGTGTGCAGAATTCTCAGCAGTGAGTATATAGCATACACCGTGTACAGAATCCGCAGCTGTGAGTATATAGCATACACCGTGTGCAGAATCCTCAGCTGTGAGTATATAGCATACACCGTGTGCAGAATCCTCAGCTGTGAGTATATAGCATACACCGTGTGCAGAATTATCAGCAGTGAGTATATAGCATACACCGTGTGCAGAATCCTCAGCTGTGAGTATATAGCATACACCGTGTGCAGAATCCTCAGCTGTGAGTATATAGCATACATCGTGTGCAGAATCCTCAGCTGTGAGTATATAGCATACACCGTGTGCAGAATCCTCAGATGTGAGTATATAGCATACACCGTGTGCAGAATCCTCAGCAGTGAGTATATAGCATACACCGTGTGCAGAATCCTCAGCAGTGAGTATATAGCATACACCGTGTACAGAATCCTCAGCAGTGAGTATATCGCATACACCGTGTGCAGAATCCTCAGCAGTGAGTATATAGCATACACTGTGCAGAATTATCAGCAGTGAGTATATAGCATACACCGTGTGCAGAATCCTCAGCAGTGAGTATATAGCATACACCGTGTGCAGAATCCTCAGCAGTGAGTATATAGCATCCACCGTGTGCAGAATTCTCAGCAGTGAGTATATAGCATACACCGTGTACAGAATCCGCAGCTGTGAGTATATAGCATACACCGTGTGCAGAATCCTCAGCTGTGAGTATATAGCATACACCGTGTGCAGAATCCTCAGCTGTGAGTATATAGCATACACCGTGTGCAGAATTATCAGCAGTGAGTATATAGCATACACTGTGTGCAGAATCCTCAGCAGTGAGTATATAGCATACACCGTGTGCAGAATCCTCAGCAGTGAGTATATAGCATACACAGTGTGCAGAATCCGCAGCCGTGAGTATATAACCTACACTGTGTGCAGAATCCTCAGCAGTGAGTATATAGCATACACCGTGTGCAGAATCCTCAGCTGTGAGTATATAGCATACATCGTGTGCAGAATCCTCAGCAGTGAGTATATAGCATACACCGTGTGCAGAATCCTCAGCAGTGAGTATATAGCATACACTGTGCAGAATTATCAGCAGTGAGTATATAGCATACACCGTGTGCAGAATCCTCAGCAGTGAGTATATAGCATACACCGTGTGCAGAATCCTCAGCAGTGAGTATATAGCATACACCGTGTGCAGAATTCTCAGCAGTGAGTATATAGCATACACCGTGTACAGAATCCGCAGCTGTGAGTATATAGCATACACCGTGTGCAGAATCCTCAGCTGTGAGTATATAGCATACACCGTGTGCAGAATCCTCAGCTGTGAGTATATAGCATACACCGTGTGCAGAATTATCAGCAGTGAGTATATAGCATACACTGTGTGCAGAATCCTCAGCAGTGAGTATATAGCATACACCGTGTGCAGAATCCTCAGCTGTGAGTATATAGCATACACCGTGTGCAGAATCCTCAGCAGTGAGTATATAGCATACACCGTGTGCAGAATCCTCAGCAGTGAGTATATAGCATACACTGTGCAGAATTATCAGCAGTGAGTATATAGCATACACCGTGTGCAGAATCCTCAGCAGTGAGTATATAGCATACACCGTGTGCAGAATCCTCAGCAGTGAGTATATAGCATACACCGTGTGCAGAATTCTCAGCAGTGAGTATATAGCATACACCGTGTACAGAATCCGCAGCTGTGAGTATATAGCATACACCGTGTGCAGAATCCTCAGCTGTGAGTATATAGCATACACCGTGTGCAGAATCCTCAGCTGTGAGTATATAGCATACACCGTGTGCAGAATCCTCAGCAGTGAGTATATAGCATACACCGTGTGCAGAATCCTCAGCTGTGAGTATATAGCATACATCGTGTGCAGAATCCTCAGCAGTGAGTATATAGCATACACCGTGTGCAGAATCCTCAGAAGTGAGTATATAGCATACACCCTGTGCAGAATCCTCAGCAGTGAGTATAAAGCATACACCGTGTGCAGAATTATCAGCAGTGAGTATATAGCATACACTGTGTGCAGAATCCTCAGAAGTGAGTATATCGCATACACCGTGTGCAGAATCCTCAGCAGTGAGTATATCGCATACACCGTGTGCAGAATCCTCAGCAGTGAGTATATAGCATACACTGTGCAGAATTATCAGCAGTGAGTATATAGCATACACCGTGTGCAGAATCCTCAGAAGTGAGTATGCAATGAAACAAAGAGTAAAAAATGTAAAGGGGTGTGAATACTTTCCGTACCCGCTGTAAATGAACAGTTAAAATCTATGGGCCGGACTTGGATTTGCTGAGAAATGTTGGGGCGGTACCAGTGTGAGACATGTAATGACTGACAGCCTGCTCTCCGGATATACATGTCTCACACTGATCAGGTGGATTTCTCTGGAATAAGACATTAGATTGTAAATATCACGGTGTCATCTCGTGCATCTTCCTATGACGCAGATGCCCCTATAGACGGCTTAGGGGGGGGGCGATCCCTACTGACAGATCCCCTTTTATTATGATCAGTAGCAAAGGCGGGTTTATGTGCATTTCTTTTATAGAATTGATTGCAAAAGTCTGCACATCCCAGCTGCATTTGATATTTTTAGTAAATCTGATTGAATATAGAGGTAATCTGACAACAGTCTGTCGTGGCCTCAGTGGTGCCGTTATTGGGGTATCAGGAGCTCTTGGCCCCCCAGTGACGTAACCTTAGTCTTCTGGGCCTCAATGCAAAATTTCCACAGGACATTAAAAGTATTGGTCCTTTGGGGCCCCTATTGATTCCAGGACCCCGAGTGCTTCTGACAGCCCTGCTCCCACTATAGCTACGCCCCTGCGGACCCTCACACCCCGTAGACCCACACAGCCCCATATACATAGGGACGCAGCAGACAGTGCTGCAGTGTGTCCGGCCAGATAGAGGTCTCACTGCAAACTAATACAGCGCATAATACTGCAATGTCATCAGCAGATGCAGGGTCACCAGTGATGTCATCAGCAGATACAAGGCCACCAGTGATGTCATCAGCAGATGCAGAGCCACCAGTGATGTCATCAGCAGATACAAGGCCACCAGTGATGTCATCAGCAGATACAAGCCCACCAGTGATGTCATCAGCAGATACAAGGCCACCAGTGATGTCATCAGCAGATGCAGGGCCACCAGTGATGTCATCAGCAGATGCAGGGTCACCAGTGATGTCATCAGCAGATGCAGGGCCACCAGTGATGTCATCAGCAGATGCAGGGCCACCAGTGATGTCATCAGCAGATGCAGGGTCACCAGTGATGTCATCAGCAGAAGCAGGGTCACCAGTGATGTCATCAGCAGATACAAGGCCACCAGTGATGTCATCAGCAGATGCAGAGCCACCAGTGATGTCATCAGCAGATACAAGGCCACCAGTGATGTCATCAGCAGATACAAGGCCACCAGTGATGTCATCAGCAGATGCAGGGCCACCAGTGATGTCATCAGCAGATGCAGGGCCACCAGTGATGTCATCAGCAGATGCAGGGCCACCAGTGATGTCATCAGCACGTGCAGGGCCACCAGTGATGTCATCAGCAGGTGCAGGGCCACCAGTGATGTCATCAGCAGATGCAGGGCCACCAGTGATGTCATCAGCAGATACAAGGCCACCAGTGATGTCATCAGCAGATGCAGGGCCACCAGTGATGTCATCAGCAGATGCAGGGCCACCAGTGATGTCATCAGCACATGCAGGGTCAGCAGTGATGTCATCAGCACATGCAGGGTCACCAGTGATGTCATCAGCAGATGCAGGGCCACCAGTGATGTCATCAGCACATGCAGGACCACCAGTGATGTCATCAGCAGATGCAGGACCACCAGTGATGTCATCAGCAGATGCAGGGCCACCAGTGATGTCATCAGCAGATGCAGGGCCACCAGTGATGTCATCAGCAGATGCAGGACCATCAGTGATGCCATCAGCAGATGCAGGGCCACCAGTGATGTCATCAGCAGATGCAGGGCCACCAGTGATGTCATCAGCACATGCAGGACCACCAGTGATGTCATCAGCAGATGCAGGGCCACCAGTGATGTCATCAGCAGATGCAGGGTCACCAGTGATGTCATCAGCAGATGCAGGGTCACCAGTGATGTCATCAGCAGATGCAGGGCCACCAGTGATGTCATCAGCAGATGCAGGGCCACCAGTGATGTCATCAGCAGATGCAGGACCACCAGTGATGTAATCAGCAGATGCAGGACCACCAGTGATGTAATCAGCAGATGCAGGGCCACCAGTGATGTCATCAGCAGATGCAGGGCCACCAGTGATGTCATCAGCACATGCAGGACCACCAGTGATGTCATCAGCAGATGCAGGACCACCAGTGATGTCATCAGAAGATGCAGGGTCACCAGTGATGTCATCAGCAGATGCAGGACCACCAGTGATGTCATCAGCAGATGCAGGGTCACCAGTGATGTCATCAGCACATGCAGGACCACCAGTGATGTCATCAGCAGATGCAGGACCACCAGTGATGTCATCAGCAGATGCAGGGCCACCAGTGATGTCATCAGCAGATAAAGGGTCACCAGTGATGTCATCAGCAGATGCAGGGCCACCAGTGATGTCATCAGCACATGCAGGGCCACCAGTGATGTCATCAGCAGATGCAGAGCCACCAGTGATGTCATCAGCACATGCAGGGCCACCAGTGATGTCATCAGCAGATGCAGGGCCACCAGTGATGTCATCAGCAGATGCAGGGTCACCAGTGATGTCATCAGCAGAGGCAGGACCACCAGTGATGTCATCAGCAGATGCAGGGTCACCAGTGATGTCATCAGCAGATGCAGGGCCACCAGTGATGTCATCAGCAGATGCAGGGTCACCAGTGATGTCATCAGCAGATGCAGGGCCACCAGTGATGTCATCAGCAGATGCAGGGCCACCAGTGATGTCATCAGCAGATGCAGGGCCACCAGTGATGTCATCAGCAGATGCAGGGCCACCAGTGATGTCATCAGCAGAGGCAGGGTCACCAGTGATGTCATCAGCAGAGGCAGGACCACCAGTGATGTCATCAGCAGATGCAGGGCCACCAGTGATGTAATCAGCAGATGCAGGGCCAACAATGACCTCGATAAATATTGATACATTGTTTCCAGTTGATATAAAGGTTTCTTTCTGCAGTTATAAAAGGGAGGGTTCATTAGAAGCCATTACTGCAAATCAATTGGACCACGTCCCCCAAAACAAGGGCTTCCTGCGCCACGTTCTGGGCAGGCTGAGTGGGCACTCTCCATGCTGGGCGGCACAAAGGTGGCAGCTGTAGACCCCCGCCCTGCTATCTGAGGGGTCGCCTATGGCTTCACATTAGCGCTATTGGCAGCTCCTGGTATGAGACCACCAGCCGTGACGCAGGGGCCGGACTTCACCACAACAACCCATCTGCTTTTTTTGCCTCTGACCCCATTTCTGTGATTTTGGATCCTCCGGTCCTTGGAGACCATCAGCTGGGGGCATTCCCACTCATCACACGAAAGCCACGGCGCGTGCACAGTATGGCGGCCGCACGTCCCACCTGTGCACCACTGCTTCCTCTCCCCATCAATATCTGAACACTCAGGTCCAGATTCACTAAGCCTGGAGATTTGCAGTCCCGTCCCAATGAGGTAAGATGCAGCACAGCCACTTACAGGCGACCACCGTATAGTGAACTTGGCGCATCTTTCAGCTGCTGTCTGCGGTTACATCATGTCTTATCCTCCAGAGCTGCACTCACTATTCTATTGTTACATCGTGTCTTATCCTCCAGAGCTGCACTCACTATTCTATTGTTACATCGTGTCTTATCCTCCAGAGCTGCACTCACTATTCTATTGTTACATCGTGTCTTATCCTCCAGAGCTGCACTCACTATTCTATTGTTACATCGTGTCTTATCCTCCAGAGCTGCAGTCACTATTCTGCTGTTACATGATGTCTTATCCTCCAGTCACCTCCAGAGCTGCGATCACTATTCATATGTTACAACATGTCTTATTCTCCAGTCACCTCCAGAGCTGCAGTCACTATTCTGCTGTTACATTGTGTCTTATCCTTCAGTCACCTCCAGAGCTGCAGTCACTATTCTGCAGTTACATCATGACTTATCCTCCTGTCACCTCCAGAGCTGCAGTCACTATTCTGCTGTTACATTGTGTCTTACCATCCAGTCACCTCCAGAGCTGCAGTCACTATTCTGCTGTTACATTGTGTCTTGTCCTCCAGTGACCTCCAGAGCTGCAGTCACTATTCTGCTGTTACATTGTGTCTTGTCCTCCAGTGACCTCCAGAGCTGCAGTCACTATTCTGCTGTTACATTGTGTTATCCTCCAGTCACCTCCAGAGCTGCAGTCACCATTCTGCTATTACATCATGTCTTATCCTCCAGTCACCTCCAGAGCTGCAGTCACCATTCTGCTATTACATCATGTCTTATCCTCCAGTCACCTCCAGAGCTGCGGTAACTATTCTGTGGTCACATCACCTCCATGTGGCTGCTCAGAATATGTGGAATAATGGATGAGATAAGCTGGGGTGGGCTATAGGGGGGACATCTTATCGGGGGTCTGGCTGTTTATGGTTCGGGGAATAAACATGAGATTTGTTAAAGCTACAAATGTTATAAATCTGTCAGACGACAAAAAATAAGAGATTCTGTCCTGCAGCTGCAGCGATTGTCTGCGGTTACTCGTAATGACAAGGACCTGGAACAGGATGTTCAGGACCAAAAGACCAAATCTGATTTAGGGAAATGTCACCAATTAAAAAAGTAATTAATGCAAATGGTGTCTCATTATCACAAATAACCTCCACATCCAGACGAGGAGCGGCCGGAGGCGTACGTGCACCGTGATGGCGGACGGGCAGGATTACTGTTTGGGCATTTTATTATCCGCATTTATCTAAGACATTTATTCTTCTTCTGGTTAAAATTAAGTTCATGACAATCGTGGGAGTAAAAACCGCAAAGAATTATTCATCCTGCGCCCCCACTGTATAAAGAGACAAGATCAGAAGGGAGATCCAAAACTGACACGAGAATAGGAAACAAGAATCATAAAATGTCCTCAATAATATCACAGTGCAGGATACAGTGCCGATAAATGAGACCGGAGCCGAGAAATGAGACCAGAGCCGAGAAATGAGACCGGAGCCGAGAAATGAGACCAGAGCCGATAAATGAGACCGGAGCCGAGAAATGAGACCAGAGCCGAGAAATGAGACCGGAGCCGAGAAATGAGACCAGAGCCGATAAATGAGACCGGAGCGGAGAAATGAGACCGGAGCCGAGAAATAAGACCGGAGCGGAGAAATGAGACCGGAGCGGAGAAATGAGACCGGAGCGGAGAAATGAGACCAGAGCCGAGAAATGAGACCGGAGCCGAGAAATGAGACCGGAGCGGAAAAATGAGACCGGAGCGGAAAAATGAGACCGGAGCGGAAAAATGAGACCGGAGCGGAAAAATGAGACCGGAGCAAAGAAATGAGACCGGAGCGGAGAAATGAGACCAGAGCGGAGAAATGAGACCGGAGCGGCGAAATGTGACCGGAGCGGAGAAAAGAGACCGGAGCGGAGAAAAGAGACCGGAGCGGAGAAAAGAGACCGGAGCGGAGAAAAGAGACCGGAGCGGAGAAAAGAGACCGGAGCGGAGAAAAGAGACCGGAGCGGAGAATAGAAGCCGGAGAAATGAGACTGGAGAGGAGAAATGAGACCAGAGCCGAGAAATGAGACCGGAGCCGAGAAATGAGACCGGAGCCGAGAAATGAGACAGGAGCGGAGAAATGGGACCGGAGCCGATAAATGAGACCGGAGGCGAGAAATGAGACCGGAGGCGAGAAATGAGACCGGAGGCGAGAAATGAGACCGAAGCCGAGAAATGAGACCAGAGGCGAGAAATGAGACCGGAGCCGAGAAATGAGACCGGAGGCGAGAAATGAGACCGGAGCCGAGAAATGAGACCGGAGCCGAGAAATGAGACCGGAGGCGAGAAATGAGACCGGAGGCGAGAAATGAGACCGGAGCCGAGAAATGAGACCGGAGGCGAGAAATGAGACCGGAGGCGAGAAATGAGACCGGAGGCGAGAAATGAGATCGGAGCGGAGAAATGAGACCGGAGCGGAGAAATGAGACCGGAGCGGAGAAATGAGACCGGAGCCGAGAATTGAGACCGGAGCCGAGAAATGAGACCGGAGCCGAGAAATGAGACAGGAGCGGAGAAATGAGACCGGAGCGGAGAAATGAGACCGGAGCCGAGAAATGAGATCGGAGCCGAGAAATGAGACCAGAGCCGAGAAATGAGACCGGGGCGGAGAATGGAAGCCGGAGAAATGAGACCGGAGATGAGAAATGAGACCGGAGATGAGAAATGAGACCGGAGATGAAAAATGAGACCGGAGCGGAGAAATGAGACCGGAGCGGAGAATGGAAGCCGGAGAAATGAGACCGGAGAGGAGAAATGAGACCGGAGATGAGAAATGAGACCGGAGATGAGAAATGAGACCGGAGCGGAGAAATGAGACCGGAGCGGAGAAATGAGACCGGAGCGGAGAAATGAGACCGGAGCGGAGAAATGAGACCGGAGCGGAGAAATGAGACCGGAGCGGAGAAATGAGACCGGAGCGGAGAAATGAGACAGGAGCGGAGAAAAGAGACAGGAGCGGAGAAAAGAGACCGAAGCGGAGAAAAGAGACCGAAGCGGAGAAAAGAGACCGAAGCGGAGAAAAGAGACCGAAGCGGAGAAAAGAGACCGGAGCGGAGAAAAGAGACCGGAGCGGAGAAATGAGACCAGAGTCGAGAAATGAGACCGGAGCCGAGAAATGAGACCGGAGCGGAGAATAGAAGCCGGAGAAATGAGACCGGAGAGGAGAAATGAGACCGGAGCGGAGAAATGAGACCGGAGCGGAGAAATGAGACCGGAGCGGAGAAATGAGACCGGAGCGGAGAAATGAGACCGGAGCGGAGAAATGAGACCGGAGCGGAGAAATGAGACCGGAGCGGAGAATAGAAGCCGGAGAAATGTGACCAGAGCGGAGAAATATGACCAGAGCGGAGGAATGTGACCGGAGCGGAGAAATATGACAGGAGCAGAGACATGAGACCAGAGCCGAGAAATATGACCGAAGCGGAGAAATGAGACCGGAGCGGAGAAATGAGACCGGAGCGGAGAAATGAGACAGGAGCGGAAAAAAGAGACCGAAGCGGAGAAAAGAGACCGAAGCGGAGAAAAGAGACCGAAGCGGAGAAAAGAGACCGGAGCGGAGAAAAGAGACCGGAGCGGAGAAATGAGACCGGAGCCGAGAAATGAGACCAGAGTCGAGAAATGAGACCAGAGCCGAGAAATGAGACCGGAGCGGAGAATAGAAGCCGGAGAAATGTGACCAGAGCGGAGAAATATGACCAGAGCGGAGGAATGTGACCGGAGCGGAGAAATATGACAGGAGCAGAGACATGAGACCAGAGCCGAGAAATATGACCGAAGCGGCGAAATGTGACCGGAGCGGAGAAATGTGACCGTAGCGGAGAAATGAGAAGAGAGCGGAGAAATGACACCGGAGCTGAGTCGCCCACCACAGCGCTGCAACGGTCGCCTGCGGGACACTGCGGGGACTTCTCTGTAGGGACCCTTCTGGCAACAGGTATGTCAGGTTCACTTTCATAGGAGTCGTGACACCACTCTCGGTTTTGCGGTCAGGATGAGGGGTAACTGCGAAGAAATGAGACCGGAGTGGAAAAATGAGACCAGAGCGGAGAAATGAGACCAGAGCGGAGAAATGAGACCGGAGCGGAGAAATGAAACCGGAGCGGAGATATGAGACCAGAGCGGAGAAATGAGACCAGAGCAAAGATATGTGACCAGAGCGGAGAAATGAGACCGGAGCCGGGAAATGAGACCGGAGCCGGGAAATGAGACCAGAGCGGAAAAATGAGACCGGAGAGGAGAAAAGAGACCAGGACGGAGAAAAGAGACCGGAGCGGAGAAAAGAGAACGGAGCGGAGAAAAGAGACCGGAGCGGAGAAAAGAGACCGGAGCGGAGAAAAGAGACCGGAGCGGAGAAAAGAGACCGGCGCGGAGACATGAGACCGGCGCGGAGACATGAGACCGGCGCGGAGACATGAGACCGGCGCGGAGAAATGTGACCGGAGCGGAGAAATGTGACCGGAGCGGAGAAATGTGACCGGAGCGGAGAAATGAGACCGAAGCGGCGAAATGTGACCGGAGCGGAGAAATGTGACTGGAGCGGAGAAATATGACAGGAGCGGAGAAATGACACCGGAGCTGAGTCGCCCACCACAGCGCTGCAACGGTCGCCTGCGGGACACTGCGGGGACTTCTCTGTAGGGACCCTTCTGGCAACAGGTATGTCAGGTTCACTTTCATAGGAGTCGTGACACCACTCTCGGTTTTGCGGTCAGGATGAGGGGTGACTGCGAAGAAATGAGACCAGAGTGGAAAAATGAGACCAGAGCGGAGAAATGAGACCAGAGCGGAGAAATGAGACCGGAGCAGAGAAATGAGACCGGAGCGGAGAAATTAAACCGGAGCGGAGAAATGAGACTAGAGCGAAGAAATGTGACCGGAGCGGAGAAATGAGACCAGAGCGGAGAAATGAGACCAGAGCAAAGAAATGTGACCAGAGCGGAGAAATGAGACCGGAGCCGGGAAATGAGACTGGAGCCGGGAAATGAGACCAGAGCGGAAAAATGAGACCGGAGCGGAGAAAAGAGACCGGAGCAGAGAAATGAGACCGGAGCGGAGAAATGTGACCAGAGCGGAGAAATGTGACCGGAGCGGAGAAATGTGACCGGAGCGGAGAAATGTGACCGGAGCGGAGAAATGTGACCGGAGCGGAGAAATGTGACCGGAGCGGAGAAATATGACCGGAGCGGAGAAAAGAGACCGGAGAGGAGAAAAGAGACCAGCGCGGAGAAATGAGACCAGAGCAGAGACATGTGACCAGAGCGGAGAAATATGACCGGAGCGGAGAAATGTGACCAGAGCGGAGAAATGAGACCGAAGCGGCGAAATGTGACCGGAGCGGAGAAATGTGACCGGAGCGGAGAAATGTGACCGGAGCGGAGAAATGTGACCGGAGCGGAGAAATGTGACTGGAGCGGAGAAATATGACCGGAGCGGAGAAAAGAGACCGGAGAGGAGAAATGTGACCGGAGCGGAGAAATGTGAGCGGAGCGGAGAAATATGACCGGAGCGGAGAAAAGAGACCGGCGCGGAGAAATGAGACCAGAGCAGAGACATGAGACCAGAGCGGAGAAATATGACCGGAGCGGAGAAATGTGACCAGAGCGGAGAAATGAGACCGAAGCGGCGAAATGTGACCGGAGCGGAGAAATGTGACCGGAGCGGAGAAATGTGACCGGAGCGGAGAAATGTGACCGGAGCGGAGAAATATGACCGGAGCGGAGAAAAGAGACCGGAGAGGAGAAAAGAGACCGGCGCGGAGAAATGAGACCAGAGCAGAGACATGAGACCAGAGCGGAGAAATGTGACCGGAGCGGAGAAATGAGACCGGAGCGGAGAAATGAGGCCGGAGCAGAAAAATGAGACCAGAGCGGAGAAATGAGACCGGAGCGGAGAAATGAGACCGGAGCGGAGAAATGTGACTGGAGCGGAGAAATGAGAAGAGAGCGGAGAAATGACACCGGAGCTGAGTCGCCCACCACAGCGCTGCAACGGTCGCCTGCGGGACACTGCGGGGACTTCTCTATAGGGACCCTTCTGGCAACAGGTATGTCAGGTTCACTTTCATAGGAGTCGTGACACCACTCTCGGTTTTGTGGGTCAGGATGAGGGGTGACTGCGAAGAAATGAGACCAGAGTGGAAAAATGAGACCAGAGCGGAGAAATGGGACCAGAGCGGAGAAATGAGACCAGAGCTGAGAAATGAGACCGGAGCAGAGAAATGAGACCGGAGCGGAGAAATGAGACCGGAGCGGAGAAATGAGACCGGAGCGAAGAAATGAGGCCAGAGCAGAGAAATGAGGCCAGAGCAGAGAAATGAGACCAGAGCAGAGAAATGAGACCAGAGCGGAGAAATGAAACCGGAGCGGAGAAATGAGACTAGAGCGAAGAAATGAGACCGGAGAGAAGAAAAGAGACCAGGACGGAGAAAAGAGACCAGGACGGAGAAAAGAGACCGGAGCGGAGAAAAGAGACCGGAGCGGAGAAAAGAGACCGGAGCGGAGAAAAGAAACCGGAGCGGAGAAAAGAGACCGGAGCGGAGAAAAGAGACCGAAGCGGAGAAAAGAGACCGGAGCGGAGACATGAGACCGGAGCGGAGACATGAGACCAGAGCGGAGAAATGTGACCAGAGCGGAGAAATGAGACCGAAGCGGCGAAATGTGACCAGAGCGGAGAAATATGACCAGAGCGGAGAAATATGACCAGAGCGGAGAAATGAGACCAGAGCGGAGGAATGAGACCGAAGCGGCGAAATGTGACCAGAGAGGAGAAATATGACCAGAGCGGAGAAATATGACCGGAGTGGAGAAAAGAGACCGAAGCGGCGAAATGTGACCGGAGCGGAGAAATGTGACCGGAGCGGAGAAATGTGACCGGAGCGGAGAAATATGACCGGAGCGGAGAAAAGAGACCGGAGAGGAGAAAAGAGACCGAAGCGGAGAAATATGACCGGAGCGGAGAAATGTGACCAGAGCGGCGAAATGTGACCGGAGCGGAGAAATATGACCGGAGCAGAGAAAAGAGACCGGAGAGGAGAAATGAGACCAGAGCGGAGAAATGAAACCGGAGCTGAGAAATGAGACCGAAGCGGCGAAATGTGACCGGAGCGGAGAAATGTGACTGGAGCGGAGAAATGTGACTGGAGCGGAGAAATGTGACTGGAGCGGAGAAATGACACCACAGCGCTGCAACGGTCGCCTGCGGGACACTGCGGGGACTTCTCTGTAGGGACCCTTCTGGCAACAGGTTTGTCAGGTTCACTTTCATAGGAGTCGTGACACCACTCTCGGTTTTGCGGTCAGGATGAGGGGTGACTGCGAAGAAATGAGACCAGAGTAGAAAAATGAGACCAGAGCGGAGAAATGAGACTAGAGCGAAGAAATGAGGCCAGAGCAGAGAAATGAGACCAGAGCAGAGAAATGAGACCAGAGCAGAGAAATGAGACCGGAGCAGAGACATGAGACCGGAGCGGAGAAATATGACCGGAGCGGAGAAATGTGACCAGAGCGGAGAAATGAGACCGAAGCGGCGAAATGTGACCAGAGCGGAGAAATATGACCAGAGCGGAGAAATATGACCAGAGCGGAGAAATATGACCAGAGCGGAGAAATATGACCGGAGCGGAGAAATATGACCGGAGCGGAGAAATGTGACCAGAGCGGAGAAATGAGACCGAAGCGGCGAAATGTGACCGGAGCGGAGAAATGTGACCGGAGCGCAGAAATGTGACCAGAGCGGAGAAATGAGGCCGGAGCAGAAAAATGAGACCAGAG
This sequence comes from Anomaloglossus baeobatrachus, assembly GCF_048569485.1. Lineage (NCBI taxonomy): Eukaryota > Metazoa > Chordata > Amphibia > Anura > Aromobatidae > Anomaloglossus > Anomaloglossus baeobatrachus. Next base: position 9,447,801 of record NC_134357.1, on the reverse strand, counting down.
CGGAGAAATGAGACCAGAGCGGAGAAATGAGACCAGAGCAGAGACATGAGACCAGAGCGGAGAAATGTGACCAGAGCGGAGAAATGAGACCAGAGCGGAGAAATGAGACCGGAGCGGAGAAATGAGGCCGGAGCAGAAAAATGAGACCAGAGCGGAGAAATGAGACCAGAGCGGAGAAATGAGACCGAAGCGGCGAAATGTGACTGGAGCGGAGAAATGTGACTGGAGCGGAGAAATATGACAGGAGCGGAGAAATGAGAAGAGAGCGAAGAAATGAGGCCAGAGCAGAGAAATGGGACCGGAGCGGAGAAATGAGACCAGAGCAGAGAAATGAGACTAGAGCGAAGAAATGTGACCGGAGCGGAGAAATGTGACCGGAGCCGGGAAATGAGACCGGAGCCGGGAAATGAGACCAGAGCGGAAAAATGAGACCGGAGAGGAGAAATGTGACCAGGACGGAGAAATGTGACCAGAGCGGAGAAATGTGACCGGAGCGGAGAAATGTGACTGGAGCGGAGAAATGTGACTGGAGCGGAGAAATGTGACCGGAGCGGAGAAATATGACAGGAGCGGAGAAATGAGAAGAGAGCGGAGAAATGACACCGGAGCTGAGTCGCCCACCACAGCGCTGCAACGGTCGCCTGCGGGACACTGCGGGGACTTCTCTGTAGGGACCCTTCTGGCAACAGGCATGTCAGGTTCACTTTCATAGGAGTCGTGACACCACTCTCAGTTTTGCGGTCAGGATGAGGGGTGACCGCGAAGAAATGAGACCAGAGCGGAAAAATGAGACCAGAGCGGATAAATGAGACTGGAGCGTAGAAATCTGACCAGAGCGGAGAAATGAGGTCAGAGCGGAGAAATACCAGAGCGGAGAAATGAGACCAGAGCGGAGAAATGAGGTCAGAGCGGAGAAATGAGGCCGGAGCGGAGAAATGAGACCGGAGCGGAGAAATGAGACCAGAGCAGAGACATGTGACCAGAGCGGAGAAATGTGACCGGAGCGGAGAAATGAGACCAGAGTGGAGAAATGAGACCAGAGCAGAGAAATGTGACCAGAGCGAAGAAATGAGACCGGAGCCGGGAAATGAGACCGGAGCGGAGAAATGAGACCGGAGCGGAGAAATGAGACCGGAGCGGAGAAATGAGACCGGAGCGAAGAAATGTGACAAGAGCGGAGAAATGAGACCAGAGCAGAGAAATGTGACCAGAGCGAAGAAATGAGACCGGAGCCGGGAAATGAGACCAGAGCGGAAAAATGAGACCGGAGCGGAGAAATGAAACCGGAGCGGAGAAATGAGACTAGAGCGAAGAAATGTGACCGGAGCGGAGAAATGAGACCAGAGCGGAGAAATGAGACCAGAGCAAAGAAATGTGACCAGAGCGGAGAAATGAGACCGGAGCCGGGAAATGAGACCGGAGCCGGGAAATGAGACCAGAGCGGAAAAATGAGACCGGAGAGGAGAAAAGAGACCAGGACGGAGAAAAGAGACCGGAGCGGAGAAAAGAGACCGGAGCGGAGAAAAGAAACCGGAGCGGAGAAAAGAGACCGGAGCGGAGAAAAGAGACCGAAGCGGAGAAAAGAGATCGGAGCGGAGACATGAGACCGGAGCGGAGACATGAGACCAGAGCGGAGAAATATGACCAGAGCGGAGAAATATGACCGGAGCGGAGAAATGTGACCAAAGCGGAAAAATGAGACCGAAGCGGCGAAATGTGACCAAAGCGGAGAAATATGACCGGAGCGGAGAAATGTGACCAGAGCGGAGAAATGAGACCGAAGCGGCGAAATGTGACCAGAGCGGAGAAATATGACCAGAGCGGAGAAATATGACCGGAGCGGAGAAATGTGACCAGAGCGGAGAAATGAGACCGAAGCGGCGAAATGTGACCGGAGCGGAGAAATGTGACCGGAGCGGAGAAATGTGACCGGAGCGGAGAAATGTGACCGGAGCGGAGAAATGTGACCGGAGCGGAGAAATGTGACCGGAGCGGAGAAATATGACCGGAGCGGAGAAAAGAGACTGGAGAGGAGAAAAGAGACCGGCGCGGAGAAATGAGACCAGAGCAGAGACATGTGACCGGAGTGGAGAAAAGAGACCGGAGAGGAGAAATGTGACCGGAGCGGAGAAATGTGACTGGAGCGGAGAAATATGACAGGAGCGGAGAAATGACACCGGAGCTGAGTCGCCCACCACAGCGCTGCAACGGTCGCCTGCGGGACACTGCGGGGACTTCTCTGTAGGGACCCTTCTGGCAACAGGTATGTCAGGTTCACTTTCATAGGAGTCGTGACACCACTCTCGGTTTTGCGGTCAGGATGAGGGGTGACTGCGAAGAAATGAGAACGGAGCGGAGAAATGAGACCAGAGCGGAGAAATGTGACCAGAGCGGAGAAATGAGACCGGAGCAGAGAAATGAGACCGGAGCGGAGAAATGAGACTAGAGCGAAGAAATGAGGCCAGAGCAGAGAAATGAGACCAGAGCAGAGAAATGAGACCAGAGCAGAGAAATGAGACCAGAGCAGAGAAATGAGACCGGAGCGGAGAAATGAGACTAGAGCGAAGAAATGAGGCCAGAGCAGAGAAATGAGACCAGAGCGGAGAAATGAGACCAGAGCAGAGACATGTGACCGGAGTGGAGAAAAGAGACCGGAGAGGAGAAATGTGACCGGAGCGGAGAAATGTGACCGGAGCGGAGAAATATGACCGGAGCGGAGAAAAGAGACCGGAGAGGAGAAAAGAGACCGGCGCGGAGAAATGAGACCAGAGCAGAGACATGAGACCAGAGCGGAGAAATGTGACCAGAGCGGAGAAATGAGACCAGAGCGGAGACATGAGGCCGGAGCGGAAAAATGAGACCAGAGCGGAGAAATGTGACCAGAGCGGAGAAATGAGACCAGAGCGGAGAAATGAGACCGGAGCGGAGAAATGAGACCGAAGCGGCGAAATGTGACTGGAGCGGAGAAATGTGACCGGAGCAGAGAAATGAGACCGGAGCGGAGAAATGAGACTAGAGCGAAGAAATGAGGCCAGAGCGGAGAAATGAAACCGGAGCGGAGAAATGAGACCAGAGCGGAGAAATGAAACCGGAGCGGAGAAATGAGACTAGAGCGAAGAAATGTGACCGGAGCGGAGAAATGAGACCAGAGCAAAGAAATGTGACCAGAGCGGAGAAATGAGACCGGAGCCGGGAAATGAGACCGGAGCCGGGAAATGAGACCGGAGCCGGGAAATGAGACCAGAGCGGAAAAATGAGACCGGAGAGGAGAAAAGAGACCAGGACGGAGAAAAGAGACCGGAGCGGAGAAAAGAGACCGGAGCGGAGAAAAGAGACCGGAGCGGAGAAAAGGGACCGAAGCGGAGAAAAGAGACCGGAGCAGAGACATGAGACCGGAGCGGAGACATGAGACCAGAGCGGAGAAATATGACCAGAGCGGAGAAATATGACCGGAGCGGAGAAATGTGACCAGAGCGGAGAAATGAGGCCGGAGCGGAGAAATGAGACCAGAGCGGAGAAATGAGACCAGAGCGGAGAAATGAGACCAGAGCGGAGAAATGAGACCGGAGCGGAGAAATGAGACCGGAGCGGAGAAATGAGACCGAAGCGGCGAAATGTGACTGGAGCGGAGAAATGTGACTGGAGCGGAGAAATGTGACTGGAGCGGAGAAATATGACTGGAGCGGAGAAATGAGAAGAGAGCGGAGAAATGACACCGGAGCTGAGTCGCCCACCACAGCGCTGCAACGGTCGCCTGCGGGACACTGCGGGGACTTCTCTGTAGGGACCCTTCTGGCAACAGGTATGTCAGGTTCACTTTCATAGGAGTCGTGACACCACTCTCGGTTTTGCGGTCAGGATGAGGGGTGACTGCGAAGAAATGAGAACGGAGCGGAGAAATGAGACCAGAGCGGAGAAATGTGACCAGAGCGGAGAAATGAGACCGGAGCAGAGAAATGAGACCGGAGCGGAGAAATGAGACTAGAGCGAAGAAATGAGGCCAGAGCAGAGAAATGAGACCAGAGCAGAGAAATGAGACCAGAGCGGAGAAATGAGACCAGAGCGGAGAAATGAGACTAGAGCGAAGAAATGAGGCCAGAGCAGAGAAATGAGACCAGAGCAGAGAAATGAGACCAGAGCGGAGAAATGAGACCAGAGCAGAGACATGAGACCGGAGCGGAGACATGAGACCAGAGCGGAGAAATATGACCAGAGCGGAGAAATATGACCGGAGCGGAGAAATGTGACCAGAGCGGAGAAATGAGGCCGGAGCGGAGAAATGAGACCAGAGCGGAGAAATGAGACCAGAGCGGAGAAATGAGACCAGAGCGGAGAAATGAGACCGGAGCGGAGAAATGAGACCGGAGCGGAGAAATGAGACCGAAGCGGCGAAATGTGACTGGAGCGGAGAAATGTGACCGGTCTCATTTCTCTGCTCCGGTCACATTTCTCCGCTCCAGTCACATTTCGCCGCTTCGGTCTCATTTCTCCGCTCCGGTCTCATTTCTCCGCTCTGGTCTCATTTCTCCGCTCTGGTCACATTTCTCCGCTCTGGTCTCATTTTTCCGCTCCGGCCTCATGTCTCCGCTCTGGTCTCATTTCTCCGCTCTGGTCACATTTCTCCGCTCTGGTCTCATGTCTCTGCTCTGGTCTCATTTCTCCGCGCCGGTCTCTTTTCTCCTCTCCGGTCTCTTTTCTCCGCTCCGGTCATATTTCTCCGCTCTGGTCTCATTTCTCCGCTCCGGTCTCATTTCTCTGCTCCGGAGCGGAGAAATGAGACTAGAGCGAAGAAATGAGGCCAGAGCGGAGAAATGAAACCGGAGCGGAGAAATGAGACCAGAGCGGAGAAATGAAACCGGAGCGGAGAAATGAGACTAGAGCGAAGAAATGTGACCGGAGCGGAGAAATGAGACCAGAGCAAAGAAATGTGACCAGAGCGGAGAAATGAGACCGGAGCCGGGAAATGAGACCGGAGCCGGGAAATGAGACCGGAGCCGGGAAATGAGACCAGAGCGGAAAAATGAGACCGGAGAGGAGAAAAGAGACCAGGACGGAGAAAAGAGACCGGAGCGGAGAAAAGAGACCGGAGCGGAGAAAAGAGACCGGAGCGGAGAAAAGAGACCGAAGCGGAGAAAAGAGACCGGAGCAGAGACATGAGACCGGAGCGGAGACATGAGACCAGAGCGGAGAAATATGACCAGAGCGGAGAAATATGACCGGAGCGGAGAAATGTGACCAGAGCGGAGAAATGAGGCCGGAGCGGAGAAATGAGACCAGAGCGGAGAAATGAGACCAGAGCGGAGAAATGAAACTGGAGCGGAGAAATGAGACCAGAGCGGAGAAATGAAACCGGAGCGGAGAAATGAGACTAGAGCGAAGAAATGTGACCGGAGCGGAGAAATGAGACCAGAGCAAAGAAATGTGACCAGAGCGGAGAAATGAGACCGGAGCCGGGAAATGAGACCGGAGCCGGGAAATGAGACCGGAGCCGGGAAATGAGACCAGAGCGGAAAAATGAGACCGGAGAGGAGAAAAGAGACCAGGACGGAGAAAAGAGACCGGAGCGGAGAAAAGAGACCGGAGCGGAGAAAAGAGACCGGAGCGGAGAAAAGAGACCGAAGCGGAGAAAAGAGACCGGAGCAGAGACATGAGACCGGAGCGGAGACATGAGACCAGAGCGGAGAAATATGACCAGAGCGGAGAAATATGACCGGAGCGGAGAAATGTGACCAGAGCGGAGAAATGAGGCCGGAGCGGAGAAATGAGACCAGAGCGGAGAAATGAGACCAGAGCGGAGAAATGAGACCAGAGCGGAGAAATGAGACCGGAGCGGAGAAATGAGACCGGAGCGGAGAAATGAGACCGAAGCGGCGAAATGTGACTGGAGCGGAGAAATGTGACTGGAGCGGAGAAATGTGACTGGAGCGGAGAAATATGACTGGAGCGGAGAAATGAGAAGAGAGCGGAGAAATGACACCGGAGCTGAGTCGCCCACCACAGCGCTGCAACGGTCGCCTGCGGGACACTGCGGGGACTTCTCTGTAGGGACCCTTCTGGCAACAGGTATGTCAGGTTCACTTTCATAGGAGTCGTGACACCACTCTCGGTTTTGCGGTCAGGATGAGGGGTGACTGCGAAGAAATGAGAACGGAGCGGAGAAATGAGACCAGAGCGGAGAAATGTGACCAGAGCGGAGAAATGAGACTAGAGCGAAGAAATGAGGCCAGAGCAGAGAAATGAGACCGGAGCGGAGAAATGAGACTAGAGCGAAGAAATGAGGCCAGAGCAGAGAAATGAGACCAGAGCGGAGAAATGAGACCAGAGCGGAGAAATGAGACTAGAGCGAAGAAATGTGAGCGGAGAAATGAGACCAGAGCGGAGAAATGAGACCAGAGCAAAGAAATGTGACCAGAGCGGAGAAATGAGACCGGAGCCGGGAAATGAGACCAGAGCGGAAAAATGAGACCGGAGAGGAGAAATGTGACCGGAGCGGAGAAATGTGACTGGAGCGGAGAAATGTGACCAGAGCGGAGAAATGTGACCGGAGCGGAGAAATGTGACTGGAGCGGAGAAATGTGACTGGAGCGGAGAAATGTGACTGGATCGGAGAAATGTGACTGGAGCGGAGAAATGAGACCGGAGCGGAGAAATGAGAAGAGAGCGGAGAAATTACACCGGAGCTGAGTCGCCCACCACAGCGCTGCAACGGTCGCCTGCGGGACACTGCGGGGACTTCTCTGTAGGGACCCTTCTGGCAACAGGCATGTCAGGTTCACTTTCATAGGAGTCGTGACACCACTCTCAGTTTTGCGGTCAGGATGAGGGGTGACCGCGAAGAAATGAGACCAGAGCGGAGAAATGAGGTCAGAGCGGAGAAATGAGGCCGGAGCGGAGAAATGAGACCGGAGCGGAGAAATGTGACCGGAGAGGAGAAATGTGACCGGAGAGGAGAAAAGAGACCGGCGCGGAGAAATGAGACCAGAGCAGAGACATGTGACCAGAGCGGAGAAATGTGACCGGAGCGGAGAAATGAGACCAGAGTGGAGAAATGAGACCAGAGCAGAGAAATGTGACCAGAGCGAAGAAATGAGACCGGAGCCGGGAAATGAGACCGGAGCGGAGAAAAGAGACCGGAGCGGATAAAAGAGACCGATGCGGAGAAATGAGACCGGAGCAGAGAAATGAGACCGGAGCGGAGAAATGAGACCGGAGCGAAGAAATGTGACAAGAGCGGAGAAATGAGACCAGAGCAGAGAAATGTGACCAGAGCGAAGAAATGAGACCGGAGCCGGGAAATGAGACCAGAGCGGAAAAATGAGACCGGAGCGGAAAAATGAGACCGGAGCGGAGAAATGAAACCGGAGCGGAGAAATGAGACTAGAGCGAAGAAATGTGACCGGAGCGGAGAAATGAGACCAGAGCGGAGAAATGAGACCAGAGCAAAGAAATGTGACCAGAGCGGAGAAATGAGACCGGAGCCGGGAAATGAGACCGGAGCCGGGAAATGAGACCAGAGCGGAAAAATGAGACCGGAGAGGAGAAAAGAGACCAGGACGGAGAAAAGAGACCGGAGCGGAGAAAAGAGACCGGAGCGGAGAAAAGAAACCGGTGCGGAGAAAAGAGACCGGAGCGGAGAAAAGAGACCGAAGCGGAGAAAAGAGATCGGAGCGGAGACATGAGACCGGAGCGGAGACATGAGACCAGAGCGGAGAAATATGACCAGAGCGGAGAAATATGACCGGAGCGGAGAAATGTGACCAAAGCGGAGAAATGAGACCGAAGCGGCGAAATGTGACCAAATCGGAGAAATATGACCAGAGCGGAGAAATATGACCGGAGCGGAGAAATGTGACCAGAGCGGAGAAATGAGACCGAAGCGGCGAAATGTGACCAGAGCGGAGAAATATGACCAGAGCGGAGAAATATGACCGGAGCGGAGAAATGTGACCAGAGCGGCGAAATGTGACCGGAGCGGAGAAATGTGACCGGAGCGGAGAAATGTGACCGGAGCGGAGAAATGTGACCGGAGCGGAGAAATGTGACCGGAGCGGAGAAATATGACCGGAGCGGAGAAAAGAGACCGGAGAGGAGAAAAGAGACCGGCGCGGAGAAATGAGACCAGAGCAGAGACATGTGACCGGAGTGGAGAAAAGAGACCGGAGAGGAGAAATGTGACCGGAGCGGAGAAATGTGACCGGAGCGGAGAAATATGACCGGAGCGGAGAAAAGAGACCGGAGAGGAGAAAAGAGACCGGCGCGGAGAAATGAGACCAGAGCAGAGACATGAGACCAGAGCGGAGAAATGTGACCAGAGCGGAGAAATGAGACCAGAGCGGAGACATGAGGCCGGAGCGGAAAAATGAGACCAGAGCGGAGAAATGTGACCAGAGCGGAGAAATGGGAAGAGAGCGGAGAAATGACACCGGAGCTGAGTCGCCCACCACAGCGCTGCAACGGTCGCCTGCGGGACACTGCGGGGACTTCTCTGTAGGGACCTTTCTGGCAACAGGTATGTCAGGTTCACTTTCATAGGAGTCGTGACACCACTCTGGGTTTTGCGGTCAGAATGCGGGGTGACCGCGAAGAAATGAGAACGGAGCGGAGAAATGAGACCAGAGCGGATAAATGAGACTGGAGCGTAGAAATCTGACCGGAGCGGCGAAATGTGACCAGAGCGGAGAAATGAGACCAGAGCGGATAAATGAGACTGGAGCGGATAAATGTGACCGGAGCTGCGAAATGTGACCGGAGCTGCGAAATGAGACCGGAGCGGAGAAATGAGACCAGAGCGGAGAAATGAGACCAGAGCGGAGAAATGAGACCAGAGCGGAGAAATGAGACCAGAGCGGAGAAATGTGAACGGAGCGGCGAAATGTGACCGGAGCGGCGAAATGTGACCGGAGCGGAGAAATGTGACCGGAGCGGAGAAATGAGACCAGAGCGGAGAAATGAGACCAGAGCGGAGAAATGAGACCGGAGCGGAGAAATGAGACCGGAGCGGAGAAATGAAACCAGAGCGGAGAAATGAGACCAGAGCGGAGGAATGAGACCGGAGCGGAGAAATGAGACCAGAGCGGAGAAAAGAGACCGGAGCGGAGAAATGTGACCGGAGCGGAGAAATGAGACCAAAGCGAAAAAATGTGACCGGAGCGGAGAAATGAGACTGGAGCGGAGAAATGAGACTGGAGCGGAGAAATGAGACCAGAGCGGAGAAATGAGACCGGAGCAAAGAAATGAGACCAGAGCGGAGAAATGAGACCAGAGCGGAGGTATGAGACCGAAGCAAAGAAATGAGACCAGAGCGGAGAAATGAGACCGGAGCGGAGAAAAGAGACCAGAGCGGAGGAATGAGACTAGAGAGGAGAAATGAGACCGGAGCAGAGAAATGAGACCGGAGAAATGAGACCGGAGCGGAGAAATGAGACCGGAGCGAAAAAATGTGACCGGAGCGGAGAAATGAGACCGGAGCGGAGAAATGTGACCGGAGCGGAGAAATGTGACCGGAGCGGAGAAATGTGACCGGAGCGGAGAAATGTGACCGGAGCGGAGAAATGTGACCGGAGCGGAGGAAAAAGACTGGAGCGGAGAATTATGACAGGAGCGGAGAAATGAGACCAGAGCGGAGAAATGTGACCGGAGCGGAGAAATGAGAGGAGAGCGGAGAAATGAGACCGGAGCGGAGAAATGAGACCGGAGCGGAGAAATGAGACCGGAGCGGAGAAATGAGACCGGAGCGGAGAAATGAGACCGGAGCGGAGAAATGAGACCGGAGCGGAGAAATGAGAGGAGAGCAGAGAAATGAGAGGAGAGCGGAGAAATGTGACCAGAGCGGAGAAATGTGACCGGAGCGGAGAAATGTGACCAAAGCGGAGAAATGTGACCGGAGCGGAGAAATGTGACCGGAGCGGAGAAATGTGACCGGAGCGGAGAAATGTGACTGGAGCGGAGAAATGTGACCGGAGCGGAGAAATGTGACTGGAGCGGAGAAATGTGACCGGAGAGGAGAAATGGGAAGAGAGCGGAGAAATGACACCGGAGCTGAGTCGCCCACCACAGCGCTGCAACGGTCGCCTGCGGGACACTGCGGGGACTTCTCTGTAGGGACCTTTCTGGCAACAGGTATGTCAGGTTCACTTTCATAGGAGTCGTGACACCACTCTGGGTTTTGCGGTCAGAATGCGGGGTGACCGCGAAGAAATGAGAACGTAGCGGAGAAATGAGACCAGAGCGGATAAATGAGACTGGAGCGTAGAAATCTGACCGGAGCAGAGAAATGAGACCAGAGCGGAGAAATGAGACCAGAGCGGAGAAATGAGACCGGAGCGGAGAAATGAGACCGGAGCGGAGAAATGAGACCGGAGCGGAGAAATGAGACCGGAGCGGAGAAATGTGACCGGAGCGGAGAAATGTGACCGGAGCGGAGAAATGTGACCGGAGCGGAGAAATGTGACCGGAGCGGAGAAATGTGACCGGAGCGGAGAAATGTGACCGGAGCGGAGAAATGTGACCGGAGCGTAGAAATGAGAACAGAGCGGAGAAATGAGAACAGAGCGGAGAAATGAGAACAGAGCGGAAAAATTAGACCGGAGCGGAGAAATGTGACCGGAGCGGAGAAATGAGACCGGAGCGGAGAAAAGAGACCGGAGCCAAGAAATGTGTACTTTTTATATTCGCTGCCTTGCACTGAATGGCTAATGTGCCCTAACAGGGTCATTTCTGGCCTGTTTTCAGCACTGTGCTGATAGAAAACGGGGCTGCAATGTCCGGGAACTTGCAATTCAAATTGTTGCCAATTATGATACAAATTCTCTCCTGCTTCCTGCAGTTGGTGTAAACAAAAGCAAGTCTGTGCAGTAGTGAGAGGCAGTGTACTGTACAGCATGGAAAAGCATACTGGCTACAAAACATATGGCCGATCCTGTGCGGGAGACCTCCACCGGCTACAACCTGCATTATACAGCGAGTGTATACAGCGAGTGTATACAGCGAGTGTATACAGCGAGTGTATACAGCGAGTGTATATAGCGAGTGTATACAGCGAGTGTATATAGCGAGTGTATACAGCGAGTGTATACAGCGAGTGTATATAGCGAGTGTATATAGCGAGTGTATACAGCGAGTGTATATAGCGAGTGTATACAGCGAGTGTATATAGCGAGTGTATACAGCGAGTGTATACAGCGAGTGTATATAGCGAGTGTATACAGCGAGTGTATACAGCGAGTGTATATAGCGAGTGTATATAGCGAGTGTATACAGCGAGTGTATATAGCGAGTGTATATAGCGAGTGTATACAGCGAGTGTATACAGCGAGTGTATATAGCGAGTGCATATAGCGAGCGTATATAGCGAGCGTATATAGCGAGTGTATATAACGAGCGTATATAGCGAGTGTATATAGCGAGCGTATATAGCGAGCGTATATAGCGAGTGTATATAGCGAGCGTATATAGCGAGTGTATATAGCGAGTGTATATAGCGAGCGTATATAGCGAGTGTATATAGCGAGCGTATATAGCGAGTGTATATAGCGAGCGTATATAGCGAGCGTATATAGCGAGTGCATATAGCGAGCATATATAGCGAGCGTATATAGCGAGTGTATATAGCGAGCGTATATAGCGAGTGCATATAGCGAGTGTATATAGCGAGTGCATATAGCGAGTGTATACAGCGAGTGTATATAGCGAGTGTATATAGCGAGTGTATATAGCGAGTGCATATAGCGAGTGCATATAGCGAGTGTATATAGCGAGTGTATATAGCGAGCGTATATAGCGAGTGTATATAGCGAGCGTATATAGCGAGCGTATATAGCGAGTGCATATAGCGAGTGTATATAGCGAGCGTATATAGCGAGCGTATACAGCGAGCGTATATAGCGAGTGTATATAGCGAGTGTATATAGCGAGTGTATACAGCGAGTGCATATAGCGAGTGTATACAGCGAGTGTATATAGCGAGTGTATATAGCGAGTGTATATAGCGAGTGTATATAGCGAGCGTATATAGCGAGCGTATATAGCGAGTGCATATAGCGAGTGTATATAGCGAGTGTATATAGCGAGTGTATATAGCGAGCGTATATAGCGAGTGTATATAGCGAGTGTATATAGCGAGCGTATATAGCGAGTGCATATAGCGAGTGTATATAGCGAGTGCATATAGCGAGTGCATATAGCGAGCGTATATAGCGAGTGTATATAGCGAGTGTATATAGCGAGTGTATATAGCGAGCGTATATAGCGAGCGTATATAGCGAGCGCATATAGCGAGCGCATATAGCGAGTGTATATAGCGAGCGTATATAGTGAGCGTATATAGCGAGCGTATATAGCGAGTGTATATAGCGAGTGTATATAGCGAGCGTATATAGCGAGCGCATATAGCGAGCGTATATAGCGAGCGCATATAGCGAGTGCATATAGCGAGCGTATATAGCGAGCGTATATAGCGAGTGCATATAGCGAGTGTATATAGCGAGTGTATATAGCGAGCGTATATAGCGAGCGTATATAGCGAGTGTATATAGCGAGCGTATATAGCGAGCGTATATAGCGAGCGTATATAGCGAGTGTATATAGCGAGCGTATATAGCGAGTGCATATTGCGAGTGTATATAGCGAGTGCATATAGCGAGTGCATATAGCGAGCGTATATAGCGAGTGTATATAGCGAGTGTATATAGCGAGTGTATATAGCGAGTGTATATAGCGAGCGTATATAGCGAGCGCATATAGCGAGTGTATATAGCGAGCGTATATAGCGAGCGTATATAGCGAGCGTATATAGCGAGCGTATATAGCGAGCGCATATAGCGAGCGTATATAGCGAGCGCATATAGCGAGCGCATATAGCGAGCGTATATAGCGAGCGTATATAGCGAGCGCATATAGCGAGCGTATATAGCGAGCGTATATAGCGAGCGTATATAGCGAGCGTATATAGCGAGCGTATATAGCGAGGGTATATAGCGAGTGTATATAGCGAGCGTATATAGCGAGCGCATATAGCGAGTGTATATAGCGAGTGCATATAGCGAGTGCATATAGCGAGCGTATATAGCGAGTGTATATAGCGAGTGTATATAGCGAGCGTATATAGCGAGCGCATATAGCGAGTGCATATAGCGAGTGCATATAGCGAGTGTATATAGCGAGCGTATATAGCGAGCGTATATAGCGAGCGTATATAGCGAGCGTATATAGCGAGCGCATATAGCGAGCGTATATAGCGAGCGCATATAGCGAGCGCATATAGCGAGCGTATATAGCGAGCGTATATAGCGAGTGCATATAGCGAGTGTATATAGCGAGCGTATATAGCGAGCGTATATAGCGAGCGTATATAGCGAGTGTATATAGCGAGTGTATATAGCGAGCGTATATAGCGAGTGCATATAGCGAGTGTATATAGCGAGTGCATATAGCGAGTGCATATAGCGAGCGTATATAGCGAGTGTATATAGCGAGTGTATATAGCGAGCGTATATAGCGAGCGTATATAGCGAGTGTATATAGCGAGCGTATATAGCGAGCGTATATAGCGAGTGTATATAGCGAGCGTATATAGCGAGCGTATATAGCGAGTGCATATAGCGAGCGTATATAGCGAGTGCATATAGCGAGTGCATATAGCGAGCGTATATAGCGAGTGTATATAGCGAGTGTATATAGCGAGCGTATATAGCGAGCGTATATAGCGAGCGTATATAGCGAGCGCATATAGCGAGTGTATATAGCGAGTGTATATAGCGAGTGTATATAGCGAGCGTATATAGCGAGTGTATATAGCGAGTGTATATAGCGAGCGTATATAGCGAGTGCATATAGCGAGTGCATATAGCGAGTGCATATAGCGAGCGTATATAGCGAGTGTATATAGCGAGTGTATATAGCGAGTGTATATAGCGAGCGTATATAGCGAGCGCATATAGCGAGTGTATATAGTGAGCGTATATAGCGAGCGTATATAGCGAGTGTATATAGCGAGCGTATATAGCGAGCGCATATAGCGAGCGTATATAGCGAGTGTATATAGCGAGTGTATATAGCGAGTGCATATAGCGAGTGCATATAGCGAGCGTATATAGCGAGTGTATATAGCGAGTGTATATAGCGAGCGTATATAGCGAGTGTATATAGCGAGCGTATATAGCGAGCGTATATAGCGAGTGTATATAGCGAGTGCATATAGCGAGCGTATACAGCGAGCGTATATAGCGAGTGTATATAGCGAGTGTATACAGCGAGTGTATACAGCGAGTGTATATAGCGAGTGCATATAGCGAGTGTATATAGCGAGTGTATATAGTGAGTATATATAGCGAGTGTATACAGCGAGTATATATAGCGAGTATATATAGCGAGTGTATACAGCGAGTTTATATAGCGAGCGTATATAGCGAGTGTATACAGCGAGTATATATAGCGAGTGTATACAGCGAGTGTATATAGCGAGTGCATATAGCGAGCGTATATAGCGAGTGTATACAGCGAGTATATATAGCGAGTGTATATAGCGAGTGTATATAGTGAGTATATATAGCGAGTGTATACAGCGAGTATATATAGCGAGTATATATAGCGAGTGTATACAGCGAGTTTATATAGCGAGCGTATATAGCGAGTGTATACAGCGAGTATATATAGCGAGTATATATAGCGAGCCTATCCGCCTTCATGCAGAGCGCGGCATTAATACCCCCCGCCGGGTAATACTCCCATCCCCCGCTCTCTGTACGGCGCTCTCGCACACTTAGCTCGGATCGCACAGGGTATAAATTGCAAGTTCGGTCCAATGAGGGATATATAGTCATCAAATTCAATCGTACAACAAGACGAGGAAACACAAGGCGCGCAGAGAATGATTATTCCCGTGCTGCTGTCTCCCGCTATTGCTTATGCATTGCCCCCCAGGCCTTGTCAGTGCAGCGATCTGCTATGTGTCACCCTGTCTAATTCCACCCCATCATCACATGTCATCCGCTCGCTCCACAACAGTTTGGAACAAGAATTGTCTGGTTCCTGAAGAAGCTGTTGATAAAGAAAAGGAAGATTCAGCATTATTTGTGAGCGCGGATCCGGCCGAGCAGGTGATTATCAGCCGCTGGAGACGCTCTGGACTCCGGGCACTTTACCAATCTCTCCAACATGAAGCTCTGCTGCTGAGAATTACCGGGAAAGTCACGGAATATTCTACACAGCGGAGGGGAATGTGTACAGTGTGGCGGCACACGACGATCCTACATCCAACATTATTATTATATGTCCAAGAACAAAATACTGATAGAAACGAAGACAAAAAATCCATCTGATCAACACTAGCGGTGAGCGGGCACTACCATGCTCGGGTGCTCAGTACTGGTAACTAGTGATGAGCGGGCACTACCATGCTCAGGTGCTCAGTACTGGTAACTAGTGATGAGCGGGCACTACCATGCTCGGGTGCTCAGTACTGGTAACTAGTGATGAGCGGGCACTACCATGCTCAGGTGCTCTGTACTGATAACTAGTGATGAGCGGGCACTACCATGCTCAGGTGCTCTGTACTGATAACTAGTGATGAGCGGGCACTACCATGCTCAGGTGCTCAGTACTGGTAACTAGTGATGAGCGGGCACTACCATGCTCGGGTGCTCAGTACTGGTAACTAGTTGTCACGCTCCCCGGGTCCTCGGCTCCCCTTCCCGGGTCCTCTGTTCCGCTCCCCGGGTCCTCAGCCCCGCTCCCCGGCTCACCTGCCACGCTCCCCGCTCTCCAGCCTCCGGTGCCCGTCCTTCCCAGGCCCCCTGGTCTCCGATCCCGGCGCCCGACGGCTTCCCAGGCCCTGGCCGGCTCCCCTGCGTCCTCCTCTCAGCTTCCTTCCCTGGCTTCTGGCACCCGGACCGCGCGCATGCGCATTAGGGCGCGCGCGCGGTCACTGACCCTTTCTTAAAGGGCCAGCGTCCATTAACAGGAAATGAGGCTAATCAGGTACAGGGTATAAAGGGGTTTATTGTCCAAGGGGGCGGGGCCTGATCTTCGTGTTTCCTAAGCTAGGAGTCAGGTCTCCTAGTGTCTCTGTGCATATACTCACCTATCTCTCTTGTAGAGCCGTGCCTGCCTCGCCATCCAGTCCTGCCGTATCCTGAACCCCGAACGCTGTCCATCTGCCATCCTGACAGTCCGCACCATCCCGGATCCCTGCGGTGACTCGTCATCTCGCTCCAAAGGTTCCGGACCCCGCCTGACATCATCTCGGCTTCCGAACCTGAGCTGCGTCACCCGGACTACCACCCGTGACTCCGTGGTCCCAGGGACTTCTCCGCTATACTCGTGTGCACGGACTGTTCTGCTGTTTATAGTGTTCCAGCTACCGGACTCTTTACTACCATCTAGGAGTTCGGCCCAGTGGATCCACCTCCCGGGTCTGCCCGTCCACCTGGCCGTGACAGTAAGATCAGGCCATGGATCCCGCTGCAGCACTAGCAGCCGTACAGGAGGATCTCCAACGCCAGCGTGAAGTCCAGACCCGCATGCTGCAATTCATGTCTTCTGTGGACGCTCGCCTGAACACGCTACAAGCGGCAGTTACGACTTCAACATCCCGGGCTTCCACTAGTCAATCCACGGATCCAGCTCCTGTGGCGACTTCTTCAGATACCACCAGACTTCGGTTGGCTTCACCACCCCGGTACGCCGGAGACCCCAAGACCTGCAGGGGATTCTTAAACCAATGCTCCCTCCATTTCACGCAGCTGCCGCATTTGTTTGCCTCCGACCAAGCCAAGGTCGCCTTCATCATGTCCTATCTAGAGGGTGAGGCACTGGCATGGATGAACCCCTTGTGGGAGAAGGGGGATCCTGTGACCACGAACATCCAGGACTTCCTGCAGGCATTCCGTGGTACCTTTGATGAGCCCGGACGCGCCTCCGCGTCTGCTTCGTCTCTTCTCCGGTTACGTCAGGGGACTCTGACGGTGGGTCAATACGCGATCCGGTTTCGCACCCTGGCCTCAGAACTCGGGTGGAACAACGAGGCCCTAACCGCCGCCTTCTGGGAAGGACTCTCAGGGCGAATTAAAGACGAGCTGGCGGGTCGTGACATACCGACCACCCTGGATGCCCTGATTGCCCTAGCGACTCGAGTGGACATTCGCTTTCAGGAGCGATCCAAGGAAGTGTCCCGTGAGAGACGTCCGGTACGGCATTCCTCTCCTCCGCAGAAACCCTCCGTACTTCAGTCATCGACAGCTGGGGCTCCCGTCCACGAGCCCATGCAGATCGACCGAGTGCGTCAGTCTGAACAACGTCGAGCAGAGCGGCTCGCCAAGGGTCTCTGCTTTTACTGCGGTGAGGGCACACACCTGCTACGCTCCTGTCCAGAGAGGCCGGGAAACTCCAAAGCCTAGGGTTGGTAGGAGAGGCCACCCTAGGTGCTGGGACTCTCTCTGACCCGGTTACATGGACAGTGCAAGTGACAACGGGAGAGACGCGGTTCACGGCTGATGCCTACCTCGATTCCGGGGCAGCAGGCAATTTCATCCAGCAGGCCACGGTGGACAAGTACCGGGTGCCTGTTATTCCACTCGACAAGCCCCTAGTGATTGCCTCGGTGGATGGGAGACCCCTCTCTGACACCATCTCCTGGATCACCAGGCCGGTCGAACTGCGTATCGGTGCCCTTCACACCGAGAACATCGCCTTCTACGTCCTCCCACACATGTCCCACCAGATCCTGCTGGGACTTCCATGGTTGCGGACACACGAACCATCAGTTAGCTGGGGCACTGGCGAAATCACCCGATGGGGCTCTTCGTGTCATGAGAGGTGCCTAAAGTCCATGCAACCCATCCGACGACCTCCGGTTCCAGAGAACCTACCGGGGCTGCCCTCGGCCTATTGGTCCTTTGCAGATGTCTTTGATAAAAAGGAATCCGAGGTACTGCCGCCACATCGTCCATACGATTGTGCCATCGACCTGCTCCCAGGAACAACACCACCACGAGGACGGATATATCCTTTATCTCCAGCCGAAACAAGGGCCATGTCTGCTTACATCTCAGAGAGCCTGGCAAGGGGGTTCATTCGGAGATCCTCCTCTCCTGCTGGAGCAGGTTTCTTCTTTGTCAAGAAGAAAGAGGGCGACTTACGCCCATGCATAGACTACCGGGGTTTGAATCAAATCACCGTAAAAAACAAGTACCCTCTGCCGCTCATTCCCGAATTGTTTGACCGGTTTAGAGGAGCTCGTGTGTTCACCAAGCTGGATCTTCGGGGTGCTTACAATCTGGTACGCATCCGCTCTGGTGACGAATGGAAAACCGCGTTCAATACGCGCGATGGACATTATGAATACTGCGTGATGCCCTTCGGCCTGTGTAACGCTCCTGCCGTCTTTCAAGAACTGGTGAACGACGTGTTCCGGGACCTTCTCTACATCTGTGTGGTAGTGTATCTAGATGACATCCTTGTCTTCTCTCCGGACCTCCAAACCCACAGAGAAAACGTACAGCTGGTTCTACAAAGACTGAGAGAGAATCGTCTGTACGC
This sequence comes from Anomaloglossus baeobatrachus, assembly GCF_048569485.1. Lineage (NCBI taxonomy): Eukaryota > Metazoa > Chordata > Amphibia > Anura > Aromobatidae > Anomaloglossus > Anomaloglossus baeobatrachus. Next base: position 9,429,267 of record NC_134357.1, on the reverse strand, counting down.
AAAGTATGAGAAGTGTGTCTTTGAGCAGTCTTCTCTCCCCTTTCTGGGGTACATCATCTCTGATACTGGACTGCAGATGGATCTCAAGAAGGTCTCCGCCATTCTCAACTGGCCTCCTCCTTCTGGACTGAAGGCAATCCAACGCTTCCTGGGATTCGCCAACTACTACCGCCAGTTTATCCCTCACTTCTCTGCCTTGACTGCTCCTCTCTCCGCTTTGACTAAGAAGGAGGCTAATCCAAAGGACTGGTCACCTGCGGCTGACGCCGCGTTTGGCTCTCTGAAGCGGGCTTTTGCTTCCTCTCCTGTACTCCACCGTCCGGAGTTAAACCGCCAGTTCACCTTGGAGGTGGATGCCTCCTCCTCAGGAGCCGGAGCAGTGCTCATGCAAAAGTCCTCCTCCGGGAAGATGGTGACTTGCGGATTCTTCTCCAAGGGCTTCTCAGCGCCTGAACGCAACTACACCATCGGTGACCGAGAGCTCTTGGCAGTCAAACTGGCTTTGGAGGAATGGCGCTACCTCCTGGAAGGTGCAGTGTACCCCGTGATTATTTACACGGACCACAAGAACTTGGAATACCTACGGTCCGCTCAGCGTCTGAACCCACGGCAAGCCAGGTGGTCCCTATTCTATGCCAGGTTTGATTTCCAGCTTCACTTCCGACCCGCGGACAAGAATGTACGCGCTGATGCCTTGTCCAGGTCTTTCATGCCCATGGAGCAGGAGGAAGAGACTACCCAACCCATCATTTGTCCTAGTAAAATCATTCCGGTGGCCCCTGTCACCCTGGCCCAGATACCGCCCGGGAAGACCTATGTCTCCGAGGTAGACAGGAAAAAAGTGTTACACTGGGGTCATGCCTCGAAAACAGCCGGTCATGCTGGTCAGAAAAAGACATGGGGTGCGATTGTACGTCATTATTGGTGGCCATCCCTTCGCACGGACGTCGCTGCTTTTGTATCCGCCTGTTCCTCTTGTGCCAGGAACAAGACGCCCAAACACCTCCCATATGGCCGTCTTCTGCCTCTGCCGATACCCTCAGTTCCGTGGCAACACATAGCAATGGACTTTATTACGGACTTGCCATTGTCCTCCGGACACACAGTCATATGGGTCGTGGTGGACCGGTTCTCTAAAATGGCCCATTTTGTCCCTATGGCTGGGACTGCCCTCTGCTCAGGAACTCGCGGACGCCTATATACAACACATCTTCCGCTTGCATGGCTTTCCATTACACATCGTATCCGACAGAGGAACTCAGTTCACCTCCCGCTTCTGGAGGGCTCTCTGTAAACATCTGGGAGTGACTCTGGACTTTTCATCTGCATACCATCCTCAGTCTAATGGCCAGGTAGAGAGGGTCAATCAAATCTTGACCTCTTTCTTACGTCACTATGTTAACGCCCATCACGACGACTGGTCCGCTCTTCTTCCTTGGGCTGAATTCTCCCACAACCACCACATCAGTGAGTCGTCCTCCAGCTCTCCCTTCCATGTCGTTTACGGACTTCAGCCTTCCATCCCATTGCCTGTATCCCCTTCTTCGGATGTCCCTGCTGCAGATACAGTAGCCCGTGACTTTGCAACCATTTGGGACTCTGTCAAAGCGTCCCTTGGGCATGCTTCCCTGCGGATGAAAAGACACGCAGACAAGAAACGTCTGGACCCTCCGTGTTTCTCTCCTGGAGATCTCGTCTGGCTTGCTTCCCAGTACGTCCGCCTGAAGATACCATCATACAAGCTGGGTCCTCGCTACATTGGGCCGTTTAAAGTCCTCAACAAGATCAATGAGGTCTCCTACAAGCTACAGCTCCCGGCCACGATGAGGATACCCAACTCATTCCACGTCTCCCTGCTCAAGCCGGTTGTCCTTGGTCCCTTCTCCGCTGCTGCCAGTTCGGCTCCTCCACCTATTGCCGATGACGACATCTATGCGGTAAGGGATATCGTGGCCATGAAGACCGTACGAGGTCGACAGTTCTTCCTGGTGGACTGGGAAGGGTATGGTCCTGAGTGTGAAGATGTAATTTACCCTCTCACTGTATATGCTGTACAGATTCCTATTTCAAGCTGGGTTCATTGTCTTATTTGAACTACTTCTGTGTACATTTCTATTGTTGTAGGTAATCACCCCCCTAAAATGCAAGGTTATATCCTCTTGAGGCACTTCCATCCCTGGGAGTAGGGGGAGGTGGGCCTAGAGTCCAACTAGTGTAAACTCTGCTTACCTGGGAGATTCAGGCAGAGTGAGCTGAAACTTGAAGGGAGCAGGAGCTCCAGCCTGTGTGGCTGTGGACACGGACGGAGCTAGGCCTGTGTGGCGGCCCGTGGGATTGTGTGGAACTCTTTGGACTACTGTAAGGACGATTGCTTTGTAATCCGGTCCGAGGATTGTCGGGAAGGGCCCCCGAATCTGTTTTACGTGGACTTATCGTGTGCTGTTCCAGTGTTCTTGTGAATAAATCTGTTGGATCGTTCCTCGGCCTGTTGTCTCTCCTTGCTCTGCTGTACACCCCGTCACAAACTGGTTGGCAGCGGCGGGATCAGAGCAGAAGAAATGGAGGACAACAGCCAATCGACGTCTGAAACCAGAACCTCAGGATACAGGAACTGGACTGTGGCGAGTCTACAAACAAAGGCCCGTGAATTAGGTGTCGGCTACAAAGGACTCTCTAAGGAGCAACTAATTGAGGCATTGGAACACGCTTGCCTGCAAGATGGCACCGAGGAACAATTTCCACAGCAAGGGGAGCAAAGACGGGAGCCGGAGGTGAATACCCAAAAAAGTCAATGGGTTGTGTGGTACAAGGAAAAGATGGCACTGCTTGGAGATGAGGCCACCATAGAAGATAAGAGGGAGGCCATGCGTGGAGCTGAAGAGAAGGAGCGCAGGATTGAGGAGATGGCATTGCTGGATAAGCAGCTCGCTGTGGAAGCCGCGAGAGGTTCCAGACAGACTGTAACCCCAGCACCCATCATGAGGGAACTTCCCAGAGTGTCCCGCAAAGACTTCAAGCAGTTTAATGAGGCTGCTGGTGACATTGAGGGCTTCTTCCAGGACTTTGAGCATCAGTGTCGATTAATGGAAGTCCCAGAAAGGGAGCGCGTCCGGCATCTGGTTGGGCTCTTAGAGGGTGGAGCTGCTGCAGCCTATAGAGCTATGGACCATCGGTGGAACTGTGAGTATGCGGATATTAAACAGACTATTCTAGAACATTATGCTGTAACGCCAGACACTTACAGGACTCAGTTCCGTACTCTAGCATGTGATGAGGAAGTGTCCTTCAAGATGTATGCCCACAAACTCAAACATCTGTGGCATCGTTGGTTGGAGGCAGAGGAGGCCTTAACCTTGGAGACCGTCCTCCAGGTCCTCCTAAAAGAGCAGTTTTACTTCAAGTGCCCCGCTGAGATCCGGGAATGGGTGCGTGAGAGAAAACCAGCGACAGTGGAGGAAGCTGCTGCTCTAGCTGATGAGGTGCTCACCATCAAGCCTCAGTGGAGGGTTCTGTTGGAGGATGGAGAGACGCCTAACAGCTCCACAACACCGGATGCCCCCAGTTATTCTGTCCCCATTGTTCCCCGTTCCTCTAAGCCACCACATGTTGATACCCGTGTTAATGTGCCTCCAGTTGCTTCTACTGCACTTTCTGGAATACGCCGGGGAGAGGAAGTAACAGAGCGCAGGTGTTATGTTTGTAGGCATCCCGGGCATTTGCAGGCCTCATGCCCAGCCAGGCCATGGAGGAATCATCCTCAAACCCCTACAGCACCTTCAGGTGGGAGCCGGCCTCCAAGTTCCCCTACCCCTTACCTAAGAGGACGCCTTGGATGGAGGGAGACCCAGCTCAGATGCTATCAATGTGGACAGCCAGGGCATCGGCAAGTCTCCTGCCCAGCTGTTCAAATGAGGACTGATCCTGCGCCCAATCGGATTGTTAATTATTTACAGCCCAGCGCCATGGAGGAAGATGTGGCACCGCTATGTGAGGACTGGCCTAGTGACTCAGCCCATGTTGCACCACCAGGAGTTTACGGGGTGCGACCTGCAGTTATGACGACTTCTGCTCATCGAGGTAAGCACTTGCAGGAGGTTGTGCTGGATGGACAGAGACTTGTTGGATTTTGTGACTCGGGTGCTTTCCTCACACTGGCTGATCCCCGAGTGGTTCGGCCTGAGGCAATCCATAGAGGACCTGGGATTGTCATTGAACTGGCTGGTGGACAATGGAGGACTATTCCCACAGCCACTGTGGATCTGAACTTTGGTTTTGGGGTCAGGCGATGTGTGGTTGGGGTGATGGGTGGTCTGCCTGCAGCTGTTCTCCTGGACAATGATGTGGGAGAGCTACGATGCCAATTCGTGGCTGCATGAAGCCACATGTAAGTAACGCTCTGCCCGTGTGTACTTAACCAGTGACCTGTAGAGGTCCCTAGTACGTACACAAGTTGGGAGGGGGAGGGATTGTGAAGATGTAATTTACCCTCTCACTGTATATGCTGTACAGATTCCTATTTCAAGCTGGGTTCATTGTCTTATTTGAACTACTTCTGTGTACATTTCTATTGTTGTAGGTAATCACCCCCCTAAAATGCAAGGTTATATCCTCTTGAGGCACTTCCATCCCTGGGAGTAGGGGGAGGTGGGCCTAGAGTCCAACTAGTGTAAACTCTGCTTACCTGGGAGATTCAGGCAGAGTGAGCTGAAACTTGAAGGGAGCAGGAGCTCCAGCCTGTGTGGCTGTGGACACGGACGGAGCTAGGCCTGTGTGGCGGCCCGTGGGATTGTGTGGAACTCTTTGGACTACTGTAAGGACGATTGCTTTGTAATCCGGTCCGAGGATTGTCGGGAAGGGCCCCCGAATCTGTTTTACGTGGACTTATCGTGTGCTGTTCCAGTGTTCTTGTGAATAAATCTGTTGGATCGTTCCTCGGCCTGTTGTCTCTCCTTGCTCTGCTGTACACCCCGTCACACTGAGGATAGGTCCTGGGAGCCCAGGGAGAACGTGGGCACTCCTCTGATCCGTGCCTTCATGTCCCGATTGCGGGGAGGGGGGCGTGGGGGGGGGGTACTGTCACGCTCCCCGGGTCCTCGGCTCCCCTTCCCGGGTCCTCTGTTCCGCTCCCCGGGTCCTCAGCCCCGCTCCCCGGCTCACCTGCCACGCTCCCCGCTCTCCAGCCTCCGGTGCCCGTCCTTCCCAGGCCCCCTGGTCTCCGATCCCGGCGCCCGACGGCTTCCCAGGCCCTGGCCGGCTCCCCTGCGTCCTCCTCTCAGCTTCCTTCCCTGGCTTCTGGCACCCGGGCCGCGCGCATGCGCATTAGGGCGCGCGCGGTCACTGACCCTTTCTTAAAGGGCCAGCGTCCATTAACAGGAAATGAGGCTAATCAGGTACAGGGTATAAAGGGGTTTATTGTCCAAGGGGGCGGGGCCTGATCTTCGTGTTTCCTAAGCTAGGAGTCAGGTCTCCTGGTGTCTCTGTGCATATACTCACCTATCTCTCTTGTAGAGCCGTGCCTGCCTCGCCATCCAGTCCTGCCGTATCCTGAACCCCGAACGCTGTCCATCTGCCATCCTGACAGTCCGCACCATCCCGGATCCCTGCGGTGACTCGTCATCTCGCTCCAAAGGTTCCGGACCCCGCCTGACATCATCTCGGCTTCCGAACCTGAGCTGCGTCACCCGGACTACCACCCGTGACTCCGTGATCCCAGGGACTTCTCCGCTATACTCGTGTGCACGGACTGTTCTGCTGTTTATAGTGTTCCAGCTACCGGACTCTTTACTACCATCTAGGAGTTCGGCCCAGTGGATCCACCTCCTGGGTCTGCCCGTCCACCTGGCCGTGACACTAGTGATGAGCGGGCACTACCATGCTCAGGTGCTCAGTACTGGTAACTAGTGATGAGCGGGCACTACCATGCTCGGGTGCTCAGTGCTGGTAACTAGTGATGAGCGGGCACTACCATGCTCGGGTGCTCAGTACTGGTAACTAGTGATGAGCGGGCACTACCATGCTCGGGTGCTCTGTACTGGTAACTAGTGATGAGCTGGCACTACCATGCTCGGGTGCTCAGTGCTGGTAACTAGTAATGAGCGGGCACTACCATGCTCGGGTGCTCAGTGCTGGTAACTAGTAATGAGCGGGCACTACCATGCTCGGGTGCTCTGTACTGGTAACTAGTGATGAGTGGGCACTACCATGCTCGGGTGCTCAGTACTGGTAACTAGTGATGAGCGGGCACTACTATGCTCGAGTGCTCTGTACTGGTAACTAGTGATGAGCGGGCACTACCATGCTCAGGTGCTCAGTACTGGTAACTAGTGATGAGAGGGCACTACCATGCTCAGGTGCTCAGTACTGGTAACTAGTGATGAGCGGGCACTACCATGCTCGGGTGCTCAGTACTGGTAACTAGTGATGAGCGGGCACTACCATGTTCAGGTGCTCAGTACTGGTAACTAGTGTTGAGCGGGCACTACCATGCTCGGGTGCTCAGTACTGGTAACTAGTGATGAGCGGGCGCTACCATGCTCGGGTGCTCAGTACTGGTAACTAGTGATGAGTGGGCACTACCATGCTCAGGTGCTCAGTACTGGTAACTAGTGATGAGCGGGCACTACCATGCTCGGGTGCTCTGTACTGGTAACTAGTGATGAGCGGGCACTACCATGCTCAGGTGCTCTGTACTTGTAACTAGTGATGAGCAGGCACTACCATGCTCAGGTGCTCTGTACTGGTAACTAGTGATGAGTGGGCACTACCATGCTCGGGTGCTCAGTACTGGTAACTAGTGATGAGCGGGCACTACCATGCTCGGGTGCTCAGTACTGGTAACTAGTGATGAGCAGGCACTACCATGCTCAGGTGCTCTGTACTGGTAACTAGTGATGAGTGGGCACTACCATGCTCGGGTGCTCAGTACTGGTAACTAGTGATGAGCGGGCACTACCATGCTCGGGTGCTCAGTACTGGTAACTAGTGATGAGCGGGCACTACCATGCTCGGGTGCTCAGTACTGGTAACTAGTGATGAGCGGGCACTACCATGCTCGGGTGCTCAGTACTGGTAACTAGTGATGATCGGGCACTACCATGCTCGGGTGCTCAGTACTGGTAACTAGTGATGAGCGGGCACTACCATGCTCGGGTGCTCAGTACTGGTAACTAGTGATGAGCGGGCACTACCATGCTCGGGTGCTCAGTACTGGTAACTAGTGATGAGTGGGCACTACCATGCTCGGGTGCTCAGTACTGGTAACTACTAGTGATGAGCGGGCACTACCATGCTCGGGTGCTCGGTACTGGTAACTAGTGATGAGCGGGCACTACCATGCTTCAGGTGCTCAGTACTCGTAACTAGTGATGAGCGAGCACTACCATGCTCGGGTGCTCAGTACTCGTAACTAGTGATGAGCGGGCACTACCATGCTCGGGAGCTCAGTACTGGTAACTAGTGATGATCGGGCACTACCATGCTCGGGTGCTCTGTACTGGTAACTAGTGATGAGCGGGCACTACCATGCTTCAGGTGCTCAGTACTCGTAACTAGTGATGAGCGAGCACTACCATGCTCGGGTGCTCAGTACTCGTAACTAGTGATGAGTGAGCACTACCATGCTCGGGTGCTCAGTACTGGTAACTAGAGATGAGCGGGCACTACCATGCTCAGGTGCTCAGTACTGGTAACTAGTGATGAGCGGGCACTACCATGCTCGGGTGCTCAGTACTCGTAACTAGTGATGAGCGGGCACTACCATGCTCGGGAGCTCAGTACTGGTAACTAGTGATGAGCTGGCACTACCATGCTCGGGTGCTCGTAACTAGTGATGAGCGAGCACTACCATGCTTGGGTGCTCAGTACTGGTAACTAGAGATGAGCGGGCACTACCATGCTCAGGTGCTCAGTACTGGTAACTAGTGATGAGCGGGCACTACCATGCTCGGGAGCTCTGTACTGGTAACTAGTGATAAGCGGGCACTACCATGCTTGGGTGCTCGTAACTAGTGATGAGCGGGCACTACCATGCTCGGGTGTTCAGTACTGGTAACTAGTGATGAGCGGGCACTACCATGCTCGGGTGCTCAGTACTGGTAACTAGTGATGAGCGAGCACTACCATGCTCGGGTGCTCAGTACTCGTACCTAGTGATGAGCAGACACTACCATGCTCGGGTGCTCAGTACTGGTAACTAGTGATGAGCGGGCACTACCATGCTCGGGTGCTCAGTTCTGGTAACTAGTGATGAGCGGGCACTACCATGCTCGGGTGCTCAGTACTGGTAACTAGTGATGAGCGGGCACTACCATGCTCGGGTGCTCAGTTCTGGTAACTAGTGATGAGCGGGCACTACCATGCTCGGGTGCTCAGTACTGGTAACTAGTGATGAGCGGGCACTACCATGCTCGGGTGCTCAGTTCTGGTAACTAGTGATGAGTGTGCACTACCATGCTCAGGTGCTCTGTACTGGTAACTAGTGATGAGTGTGCACTACCATGCTCGGGTGCTCAGTACTGGTAACTAGTGATGAGTGTGCACTACCATGCTCGGGTGCTCAGTACTTGTAACTAGTGATGAGCGGGCACTACCATGCTCGGGTGTTCAGTACTGGTAACTAGTGATGAGCGGGCACTACCATGCTCGGGTGCTCGGTACTGGTAACTAGTGATGAGCGGGCACTACCATGCTCAGGTGCTCAGTACTAGTAACTAGTGATGAGCGGGCACTACTATGCTCGGGGCAGGTGGTTAAGCTACTCGTCGCCAGGCAGTCATGGTTTGGGTTAGGCGATGTCATGGGTGACCTTGGCCAGATCCGTTGCCCCAAGGCGTACAGGAAATGAGGGGAAAATGGGGTGATTGGGAGAGTTTGTTGTGACGCCACCCGTGGTATGTGACCAGGGAGTAGCCGCCGCTGTTGCAGAATTCCTTGCCGGGGCTAGTGTCACTCCCCACAGGCGGAGCAGGCCCTGGGTCGATAACGTGGGGAATGGCAGTCCCTTGGGAGCGCCGGAGCGCGGGGCGACAGTGTCACTAATTAGAGTCTGAGACTGCGGTTCCAGGTTCTTTTACTCACTGATTTCAAGCTGCACCCAGGTGCTGGTGTGGCACCCCAGTGGTCCTGGGAGCCACAGTGGCTTTGTTCTCATCACTGGGGGCAATGCCATGCTTGGAAACAGTGGGGAAATCTCTGCCAGGTACACTAACATGCAACACCACTTCCTTCTCCAGACCAGTAGGGGGAGCTCATAACCTGTGTTGAGGGGAGCCGCTCTGGACATACCTGGAGGAGGGATTAGGGAGTAACAGGAAGCCAGACCTCAGAACAGTAATACAGAGCAAAGAGAACGGCCGCTGTCTGATAGCTGCTGCCCATCTCTCCAGGGCCGAGCGCATAGAGCGGGACACCGGGGTCCCAGACTACTGGGTGCTAACGGCCCAGTAGTAACGCCGGGGGGCAGAGGATTCTACCGCTTCTGGCTCATCTGAAATCCGGAGGCGAAGTGGCAAGAAAGAGCCCGGGGTCGCTGCTACAGAGTGGGCCCCAGCACCGGCCCGCGCTACCCATCAGATGGAAGATACAACCACACAGAGAAAGAGGCACGCTGTGCAGCTTCAGGCCACAGCGACCTACACCTGCGCACAGAAGAAGGCTTATAACCGCCGGGCAGGGAGAACCCCCTGCTGCTTCCAGGCTGACCAGACCGCTGACTCCTGGACTACACCAAATACCAGTAAAAGGTAAAAGGAGACTCCAACCTGTGTCGTCCAGTTCTTGTCGTCACCCTCAGCCCTTCACCCCCAACGTATTACTCCATTCTACCATCATCATAGCCCTGGGGCTTAGCTACACCTGCAGGAAGCAAATCCACCCCAGCTGCAGTGACATCCGCCCTAGAGGACAGCGACTGCAGCGACGGCTGTTACTTGGCCGCAGGTGGCGTCACAATAAGAGACTTTCCTCACCGTTACCCCATCCTCCATCACCTCCATCCTTCCCATCACCCTCACCCTTCCCATCCCTGTATGCCTCGGGGTCACGAAACCGGGCCAGGCCACTCCGTGACGGCGCAGAGGATCTGCGTCCCCGGCCCGGCGCCGAGTCGGATTAACCCCCTTGACCTCAGGATGTTACATTTGGCGTCACGAACAGGATATTCGTGCCCGTGACCATGGGTACTGTGTGCCATTACGAACTGTGGGAAATCTACTTTTTGATAGCGGCACCCGCCATTACTGCGCCACGCAGGAAGAAAAAGGCGCGAAGAGAAAGCCCGCTGTAAAAGCCGTTACAAGTTAACCCCCGCTTCCCAGAAAGAGTGATGAACCTGGCTGAGGTTCACCGAGGGGGAGGGAAGATGTCTAATCAAGACGGGAACCCGACTGCCATAACCACCGCAGCAACGGTGATGCCGCTTTTCATGCCCTATATAGCGGGAAGGACATGGTTGCCGCAGTATTCCAGGAAGTCGCATGACTTAAGTGACTTCCATGAGAGACTGTGATTTGTTTAATGTGTACCCCCTTGATGAGGGTCAGAGGGCAAAGATCCTGATTGGTCAGCTAACCGGTGAGGCCCTGCGGGAGGCTAATGCCGGCGTCACACGGTACGATATATCGGGCGATATGCTGTTGGGGTCACGTCGATAGTGACGCACATCCGGCATCGTGTGACATATCGTAGCGTGTGACAGCTACGAGCGAGTGTGACCGAGCAAAAATACTCACCTTATCGTTGCTCGTTGACACGTCGTTCATTTCCATAATGTCGTTCCTCCTTCTGTGCTCCGGTTGTTCGTCGTTCCCGAGGCAGCACACATCGCTCCATGTAACCCCCGGGAACGACGAACACAGCTTATCTGTGTCCCACCGGCAATGCAGAAGGAAGGAGGTGGGCGGGATGTTACGTCCCGCTCAGCTCCGCCCCTCCGCTTCTATTGGCCGGCCGCTGTGTGACGTTACTGTGACGCCGAACGTCCCTCCCCCTTCAGGAAGAGGATGTTCGCCGCCCACGGCAAAGTCGTCCGGGAGGTAGGTGCGTGTGACAGGGTGTTAACGAATTTGTGCGACACGGGAAACAAATTGCCAGTGACGCACAAACGACGGGGACAGGTGCGATCGCACGATAGATCGTACCGTGTGACGCCGGCCTAAGTCTTGGCCGGACACGGATAAAGAGCAAGTTATGGCATAACTGAAGAACGCCTTTGATAACCGCACGGCCGCAGGTCTAAAAATACAATTCTTCGGATGCAAACAAGGGGTGCAGGACAGTGTACGGGACTACGCTTTGAACTTCTACCGATCGTGCTGGACGGCATTACCATGAACGCTCTTCTGGATACCGGGTCTCAGGTGACCACAATACCACTCATTCCTTACAACAGGTACTGGGCCGATACTGACTTGATCCGCAGCTTGATATGGACTTGTCTATCATTGCCAGTAATGTACAACCCATGCCGCAAGTGGGGTACAAAGAGGTAACCATTAAGGTGGGGCGAGTGGAGTTAAAAGCGCAGGGGATGATAGTGGTGGACGTTGATCGCCGGATGTGCACTCCAATGGTAACCATCGGCACAAATGTGATCGAAAATTGTTTTTCTGAAGTGATTGTTTTGTTGCAACAGGCGGCTGAAACTGCCAGCGTCGGGCAGCAGAAGGCGTTGCAAAAAGAGATCAGGGCCCTGATGCAAAAACAACAGGTTGAGCAGACGGGGGGGAGAAATCGGTAACGTCAGAGTGAGTGACTGGTGACTCCTTCCCCATCTTAGTTCCCCCTAGTAGTGAAATGATGATTTGGTGTAGAGCGGCCGTAGGCCCCCGGGGTAGAGATTACCAGGCCCTCGTGGAAGCCGTGTATTCAGAGGACAGGCCCAACATCCTGACAGCCCGGGGAATAGTTGAAGTTCGCCAGGGGAATGTGCCCATCAGAATTCTAAATTGTCGGGAGGAGGAGGTTAAATTGCCCCGGTTTGCCACTGTTGCCAAACTACTCACTATTGAAGCTACAGAACCCTTGGTCCCATCCGACTCGGATGGGGGGAGTGAGGAGGGCCCACTGGAGGATTGGTGCCAACAACTGCACATTGGTACGGATTCCACTCAAAATACAAGGGGTCCACCGGGTAGTACAAGAGTACGAGAGATCTTTAGTAAACACCCTTTAGACTTTGGGAAAGTGAAAGGGGTTCGTCACCAAATTCTTACCGGGGACTACGCTCCCATTCAAGAAAGATACTGTCCCGTTCCCCCTGCTCACTATCAGCTAGCAAAGGAAATACTGCAGGAAATGAAGGAGGCTGGGGTGATCAGTGATAGCTGTAGTCCCTGGGCTGCTCCACTGGTTCTGGTCAAAACGAAGGATGGCACAATGAGGATGTGTGTGGACTATAGACAGGTGAATCGTGTCACCCACAAGGATGCTTACCCGTTGCCTAGAATAGAGGAGTCCCTGGCTGCCTTAAAATCTGCTAACTACTTTTCTACCCTAGATCTCACCAGTGGCTACTGGCAGGTTCCCTGTTACGTCACCACCGGAGTCCGCTCCAGCGACTTCTGCTCCGATCGCCAGGTGACGCCGTGTTCCTGCCGTGGATGGTGCTGGTGATGGGAGAGGAGACGATGCCAGCGGCACCGGTGGGCGCATGCTCCGATCATCCACTTGGCTGGGTTATCTTGGGATCTGCAGTACCACTGGCTGTCTGTGGATGGCGTGTGTCTTCCAGCTGAAGTTGCCAACGTTCAGCTACAGCCAATGGGAAGACACCACACCCTTCTTATTCCCCCTCCTGTCCGCTGACCTCTGCCAGAGATAGTTCTGATTTCCTGGCTCCTGGTCCGCCCTATTCTGTTTTGTGATTCCTGTGTGCTGACTTCTGCGTGTTTTCTGACTACCCTTCTGCCTGCTGTTTTTGTACCTCGCTGCCCGATCCGGATTTGACCTCTGCTCCGTTTTCTGATTACGTCCTTGTCTGCCGATTCTGTCCCTGTTCTGCTATTCCTGGTTTGACCCTGCCGGACGACTACTCTCCGGACTGCAGCCTTCCACAGGTAGTGATCACCAGGGCCCTGTGTAATTCCAAATCCCTGTATAGGGGTTAAAGGGTTTCAGGGTTCTGGGGGTTCTGCTTGGTGAGTGGCTTCCCTCTAGTCTGTCCATTACATCCCACCTGAGTCTGTTGATCCAGGCAGGCGTTACATTCCTGTGGCTGAAGAAGACAAAGTGAAAACCACGTTCACCACACCTATGGGTCTCTGCGAATTCAATGGTATGCCATTTGGACTTTGTAATGCACTGTGAACGTTCCAGAGGCTGATGGAGTGTTGCCTGGGGCACAAGAATTTTGAAACCGTCCTGCTATACCTGGATGATGTGATTGTGTATTCATAAACATATGAGGATCATCTACAACACCTGGCGGAAGTGTTTGAAGCCCTGTCCGGGTTTGGCCTCAAGGTGAAACTATCTAAATACCATTTACTGAAGCCAAAAGTCCTGCGCTGAAGGGGTGGGCCCCGATCTAGAGAAGGTTACTGCCATCAGGGAGTGGCCAACACCAACCTCCATTTAGAAGGTGCGCCAGTTCCTCGGCCTGGTGGGCTACTACCAGCAGTTTATCAGCGAGTTCACCAAGATGGCGTCGCCTCTGCAAGATCTCCTGGTAGGCCCAGCCAAACGACGGAGACCTTCATTTGAGTGGACTAAACAGCAGAAAGAGTCCTTTGTCCAGCTGAAGAGGGCGCTCACCGGAGAAGAGATACTCGCCTACCCGGACTACGGACAGCCCTTCATCCTTTATACGGACGCCGGTAGTGTGGGCCTGGGAGCTGTGCTATCCCAGGTACAAGGGGGCCACGAGAAGGTGATAGCCTATGCCAGCCGGAAGCTTCGACCCGGAAAATTACAGTTCCTTCAAGTTGGAATTCTTAGCTGTGGTTTGGGCAGTCACTGAACGTTTCAAACACTATCTCGCATCAGCAAAATTCACCATTTACACAGATAACAACCCGCTGACCCATCTACAAACGGCAAGTCTGGGAGCCTTGGAACAACGGAGGATGGCCAGATTGTCCAATTATGACTTCACAATCAAATACCGGGCAGGGCGGAAGAATGCAAACTCTGATGCCCTGTTCCGAATGCCTCATCTACCAAACATTGGAGAAGACCTGGATGAAATGGAGGAAGTGGAGATGTCGGCGTTCTATTGCCTCTCAATGCTCCCATCAGGTGACGGAGAAGCAGACCACCGAGCAGGCAGTTTTCCTCAACCCCATTCCCCATTACAACTGGGGAGAGGCCCAGGATAGTGGACCCAGCGGTGCAGTTAGTTAAAGAACTGTTAACGCAAGATAACTTGTACCCAGACCCGGATGCTCCATCGGAGGGTCAAAAGCTGTGGAAGGAAAAGGGCAAGCTGTTCATGTCTAAGAAGACACTGTGCCGACAACATATTGATCCCCGGAACAATAGAGAGGTCTGGCAGGTCATAGTTCCTCAACGGGATGCCCCGAAGGTCCTGGAGGCTTATCACAATGGGGAAAGGCACTTCGGATGGAAGAAACTGGAAGCCTTGCTCCATACCTGTATCTATTGGATCGGTATGAGACCATCAATTGCAAAATGGTGTCGAGAATGCGGTCCATGTAACTTAAAACGGAAGGATGGTTAAAGTCAAAGAGCCCTGTTACAGTCAATCGTTACAAAGCAGCCGCTCGAACTGGTGGCCCTGGATCATGTGAAGGTAGCCCCAAACCGGTCTGGCTATGTGTACGCCCTTACCATTGTGGATCATTACTCCCGCTTCGTGGTGGTAGTCCCGGTTAAAGATCAGACAGCTAGGACTGCAGCCAAGGCGTTTCAGGAGTACTTCTGCAGGCCCCATGGCTACCCGGAGCAAGTACTTACCGACTGGGGCCCAGCTTTTGAAGCCGAGGTGTTTCAGGAGTTCTGTCAGTTGTACAGATGTAAGAAGATAAGAACCACCTCGTACCACCCCCAAAGTAACGGACTTTGCCTTTGGAGGAAAGAAACCTGTGGCCCGAGAAGTTGCCAGACTTAGTGGCTATGTACAATCACATCCCAGTGCAGTCTACTAATTGTACCCCGGCCTACCTGATGCGGGGCAGTCCTGGAAAGTTAACAATAGGCTTGTATATGGGCGTCTTGGTACCTGAGGCCATCAAACCTGACAGATTGGGACACCGATCGCCAACAACAGTACCGTCGGGTCCAAGAATGTGTGGAGAGAAGTACTTGTAACTAGCACTACCATGCTCTAGGGATTTCTCTTTGCACCTTTTCTTCCTGCGCGACACAGTTAATGGCGACCACCGCTGCTGGAAAATACGTTTTACACAGTTCTCTAAGGCACACAGTACCTGTTGTTGCGGGCACGCTATCCTGTTTGTGATGCCAAAATGCAGCACCCCACTGGGGTCTGGTGGATACTCGTCACCGGGCCGGTGAGGGTCAGGGGATGTCACAGGTGGCCCTGCCCGGTTTCGTGATCCCGAGGTGTCCACAAAAGGGAAGGTGGGATGATGGTGGGGAGAGGAGGATGACGGGATTAAGGAAGTTGGGAGTTGTTGTCTTGTGACGTAGGTGGGTTGGAGGCCTTCCTTAGTGCGCTCTGAATGTGGGTTGCTGTGGCCTGAAGCAGCACAGCGTTCCCCTCTTCTTAGATGCTTATACCCCTTGTGGTGGGCAGCGCAAGCCGGATGCAGGGACCACTAGTATTTCTGTGGCCCCGGGCCTATTGTGCCTCTTTGCCTTGGGAGTCTCTGTTGGGCCAGGGTGTGTGGAATCTTCTGCCCTCCGGGTTTACTGTTGGGCCGTTAGTACGCACAGTTGAGGACCCCGGTGTCCTGATTCAGCGCTCGCTCGGTCCTGGAAAGCTTGAGACAGCTCTCTAACAGCGACAGCTCTCTTTCTCGCCTCTGGTGTTCTGAGTTCTCTCTTCCTGTTCCTCTCTCTAACCCCTCCCCAGCCCAGAATGCACAGGGAAGCTCGTCCCAACAAGGACTTGAGCTCCCCCTTCTGGCCTGAGTTAGGAAGTGTTGGGTGTGATTGTACCTGGCATAGAGGTCTTCCCGCTGCTTCCAGGCATAGTATTGCCCCCCAGTGAGGAGAACAACGCGACTGTGGCTCCCATGACCACTGGTGTGCCACAGTAGGACGACACGGTGACATTGGTCACAACACTGGACACACAGCAAAAGAGCGCGATGTGCCCCTGCTATGTCACAGCACAATACAAGGGAATGGGGCTGCATTGTGACATGGACGGTACAGATTTTGGCCCTTTATTGTCCCAGAATCCATTTTTGGGAACTTCTTCTGACTCTTGGCCGTGGCTTTTAATGATCTCCAGAGCTGCACTCTTTATTCTGCAGGATCTCCTCCTAGATGTAGAACATAATGTCTGCCACAGGAGATACCCAGACGGGATCCTGAGCTCTAAGGGAAAAATTAAATTAAAATTTTTGCTTTTTTTTGTGTCTCTCAAAACCTTGCACTTTTAAAGGCGCTGTCAGCGCGGCAGACGAGGAGCGGCTCCTTGATTCCCAGCCAAGCTGCATTGTGATTGCATTGCCACCTACTTACGAGCCTTCAAGAAAATCATCCTGGTCTTCTGTAGCGCGTCTCTCCCCGTAGCCCGGGGCCATGAGGAGACGTGAGATTTATCCTGCAGCCATCATCCTCAGTCCATCGCAGATCAGGCCCCGGCTGTCTCCCATCACTGACATCCTATGTGCAACCCATTCCTCTTAACGCCTCGCTTCTCACATCCAGCTCTGAAAATATTCAGAAAATCTCATCATTATCACAGGAGAAGCACGGAGCTAATAAGAGGCTCATGATTTATGTAATGGCCGCAACATCCACAAGATCCAGCAACATCCACAAGATCCAGCAACATCCACAAGATCCAGCAACATCCACAACATCCAGCAACATCCACAAGATCCAGCAACATCCACAAGATCCAGCAACATCCACAAGATCCAACAACATCCACAAGATCCAGCAACATCCACAAGATCCAACAACATCCACAAGATCCAACAACATCCACAAGATCCAGCAACATCCACAAGATCCAGCAACATCCACAAGATCCAACAACATCCACAAGATCCAGCAACATCCACAAGATCCAGCAACATCCACAAGATCCAGCAACATCCACAAGATCCAACAACATCCACAAGATCCAGCAACATCCACAAGATCCAGCAACATCCACAAGATCCAACAACATCCACAAGATCCAACAACATCCACAAGATCCAACAACATCCACAAGATCCAGCAACATCCACAAGATCCAACAACATCCACAAGATCCAGCAACATCCACAAGATCCAACAACATCCACAAGATCCAGCAACATCCACAAGATCCAACAACATCCACAAGATCCAGCAACATCCACAAGATCCAGCAACATCCACAAGATCCAACAACATCCACAAGATCCAGCAACATCCACAAGATCCAACAACATCCACAAGATCCAGCAACATCCACAAGATCCAGCAACATCCACAAGATCCAGCAACATCCACAAGATCCAACAACATCCACAAGATCCAGCAACATCCACAAGATCCAGCAACATCCACAAGATCCAGCAACATCCACAAGATCCAACAACATCCACAAGATCCAGCAACATCCACAAGATCCAGCAACATCCACAAGATCCAACAACATCCACAAGATCCAACAACATCCACAAGATCCAACAACATCCACAAGATCCAGCAACATCCACAAGATCCAACAACATCCACAAGATCCAGCAACATCCACAAGATCCAACAACATCCACAAGATCCAGCAACATCCACAAGATCCCGCAACATCCACAAGATCCCGCAACATCCACAAGATCCAACAACATCCACAAGATCCAACAACATCCACAAGATCCAACAACATCCACAACATCCAGCAACATCCACAGCAACGCCGGGATCATTAGTATAAAGAGACAAAGAATTAACTAAATAAAAAACAAATTTTATTTGTTACAGCCCCGCCCCCTGGTGATTACATCACTGATATAATGACATGTGATCAAACATGAGGCTACACTGCTTGTATACAGCCCCGCCCCCAGGTGTTGACATCACTGATATAATGACATGTGATCAGACATAAGACCACATCCCTATATACAGCCCCGCCCCTGGTGATGACATCACTGATATAATGACATGTGATCAGACATGAGGCCACACCCCTATATACAGCCCCCCCTGGTGATGACATCACTGATATAATGACATGTGATCAGACATAAGACCACACCCCTATATACAGCCCCGCCCCTGGTGATTACATCACTGATATAATGACATGTGATCAAACATGAGGCTACACTGCTTGTATACAGCCCCGCCCCCAGGTGTTGACATCACTGATATAATGACATGTGATCAGACATAAGACCACACCCCTATATATAGCCCTGCCCCTGGTGATGACATCACTGATATAATGACATGTGATCAGACATAAGACCACACCCCTATATACAGCCCCGCCCCTGGTGATGTCATCACTGATATAATGACATGTGATCAGACATGAGGCTACACTGCTTGTATACAGCCCCGCCCCCTGGTGATGACATCACTGATGTAATGACATGTGATCAGACATGAGGCCACACCCCTATATACAGCCCCCCCTGGTGATGACATCACTGATATAATGACATGTGATCAGACATGAGGCCACACCCCTATATACAGCCCCGCCCCTGGTGATGTCATCACTGATTTAATGACATGTAATCAGACATGAGGCCACACCTCTTATATACATCCCCACCCCCTGTTGATGACATCACTGATATAATGACATGGGATCAGACGTGAGGCCACACCCCTTATAACAACCCCGCCCCCATGATGACATCACTGATATGACATATGATCAGACATGAGGCCACACCTCTTATATACAGCCCCGCCCCCTGGTGATGACATCACTGATATAATGACATATGATCAGATATGAGACCACACCCCTTATATATAACCCCGCCCCCATGATGACATCACTCCCCAGACCTATGGTCGTGAATGAACCTACTATTTTCTAAGACATATTAGGCACCAGAAGAATTAAGGCTCAGGACTCATTAACCTTTTACAATCATCAAAAAAAAATTATTTTTGCCTAAAATTAATTTTTTATAATTGAAGAAAAGTAAATACAAGTTTATTGCATTGTGCTATTATTCATCAGTATAGACATGATGGGGCGGATGAGGCCGGTGCAGCGGTCCAGTGTCCGGCCCGATCCTCGCCACGTGGCCGCAGCTTCTGTGCATGGCAGGAGGAATCAGTGCCCGTCTGTGGCTGCCGCAGAGATCATGGCGCTGTAGAGAGGCCTCTATACACTTGGCTCCAGGCGATCACACGTCACAGATGCACAGCGCCAGCAACTGAACTTCCTAGGGAGCAAATTAGACTAAAATCATCTTGTGGAGAGACAGCAGCGAGGAATCCGCGGCGCCCGGTACAGGAAGGCTCTGCAGTAAATGTTTCATTTATTGAGCTCCTCTTACTAAGAAGACGTCTTCTTGAAGGCGCTCCTGACAGCCGCACACCGCACCGCACTGCACCGCACTGCACCGCACTGCACTGCACTTTGCTGGCGGAGAAGTTTTTATTTATTTTATTTTTTTTGCAACATTGTAAAATCTTCATTAAGAAACAGACAAACGTCACTGATTAGCGAGGCACGCGGCCAATCAGGAGGGCAAGGAGCACGAAACATCAGCGGCCTTTCTGGCGGCCATACACACTGCAGAAGCTTATCCAGTGGCGCTCAGTGATATAAGGACACATTGGCATCACTGATGTAAGGATATTTCTTCCCAATCTTCTGATGTAGTATTGCAATGACAATGCATCCTTACATCACTGAGAGCCACTGGATAAGCTTCTGTAGTTATGTGTTTTTTTCGGTTGGCGCCTGTTCACATTTGTGGAAGCTAATGGCCGGTTTTCTGATAGTTGTAGGCCATACACAATAGATACAAGAAGACTGATCATTTTAGGAACATGTCCACCGATCGTCCCTCTGACGCCGCCATTCACATTCATCAATATTTTATCCAGGAAAATCATTGCCGGTCTGAGGAGGCCACTAAACCTAAACCCTCTGACGAGGGGCTGATCCTCTACTGCACATCTCTCCTCTGCCCCGCCACACTCTGCTGTTCCCTCTAGATTCCTCTGTTCAGACACCTCTGTCCCGATCAATCTTCTCTGTCCCGATCAATCTTCTCTGTCCCGATCAATCTTCTCTGTCCTGATCAATCTTCTCTGTCCTCCAGACTCTGCTGTCTGCTTCTGATCCCTCTGTCCTCCTGCACACACCTCTCTTCTCCTTTTGCCTCTGTCCTCTTCAGATTCTTTTGTCCTCCAGATCCCTCTGTCTCCTCCAAACCACTCTCTTTCTTTTGCAGACCTCCATGTCCTCTCCACACTGCTCTGTTATAAAGACCCCTCTATACTCCTCCAGACTGCTCTGTCATCATCCAGACCCCTCTACACTCCTCCAGACTGCTATGTCATCATCCAGACCCCTCTATACTCCTCCAGACTGCTCTGTCATCATCCAGACCCCTCTATACTCCTCCAGACTGCTCTGTCATCATCCAGACCCCTCTATACTCCTCCAGACTGCTCTGTCATCATCCAGACCCCTCTATACTCCTCCAGACTGCTCTGTCATCATCCAGACCCCTCTATACTCCTCCAGACTGCTCTGTCATCATCCAGACCCCTCTATACTCCTCCAGACTGCTGTGTTATCATCCAGACCCCTCTATACTCCTCCAGACTTCTCTGTCATCATCCAGACCCCTCTATACTCCTCCAGACTTCTGTGTTATCATCTATAACCCTCTCTACTACTCCTGACTGCTTTGCTATCATCCCGACCCCTGTATACTCTAAACTACTCTCTTATCTTCCAGACCCCACTATAGTCCTCCAGACTGCTCTGTTATCATCCAGACCCCTCTATACTCCTCCAGTCTGCTCTGTTAGCATCCAGACCCCTCTATACTCCTCCAGATTGCTCTGTTATCATCCAGACCCCACTATAGTCCTCCAGACTGCTCTGTTATCATCCAGACCCCTCTATACTCCTCCAGTCTGCTCTGTTAGCATCCAGACCCCTTTATACTCCTCCAGATTGCTCTGTTATCATCCAGACCCCACTATAGTCCTCCAGACTGCTCTGTTATCATCCAGACCCCTCTATACTCCTCCAGACTGCTCTGTTATCATCCAGACCCCTCTATACTCCTCCAGTCTGCTCTGTTAGCATCCAAACCCCTCTATACTCCTCCAGATTGCTCTGTTATCATCCAGACCCCACTATAGTCCTCCAGACTGCTCTGTTATCATCCAGACCCCTCTATACTCCTCCAGTCTGCTCTGTTATCATCCAGACCCCACTATACTGTTATCCAGACCCCTCTATCCTCCTCCAGACTGCTCTGTTATCATCCAGACCCCTCTATACTCCTCTAGTCTGCTCTGTTAGCATCCAGACCCCTTCTATACTCCTCCAGACTGCTCTATTATTGTCCAGACCCCCACTTTACTCCTCCACACTGCTCTATCATCATCCAGACCCCTCTATACTATTCCAGACTTCTGTGTTATCATCTATAACCCACTATACTCCTCCAGACTGCTCTGTTATCATCCAGACCCCTCTATACTCCTCCAGACTGCTCTGTTATCATCCAGACCCCTCTATACTCCTCCAGACTGCTCTGTTATCATCCAGGGCCCGCTATACTCCTCCAGACTGCTCTGTTATCATCCAGGCCCCTCTATACTCCTCCAGACTGCTCTGTTATCATCCAGACCCCTCTATACTTCTCTAGACTGCTGTTATCATGCAGACCCCTCTATACTCCTCCAGACTACTCTGTTATCATCCAGACTCCTCTATACTCCAAACAGACTGTTATGTAATCATCCAGACCCTATAGTTCTCCAGACTGCTCTGTTATCATCCAGACCCCACTATACTTCTCTGGACTCCTCTGTTATCATCCAGACACTTCTATAACCCTCCAGAATGCTATCTTATCATCCAGACCCCTTTATACTCCTCCAGACTGCTCTGTCATCATCCAGACCCCTCTACACTCCTCCAGACTGCTGTCATCATCCAGACCCCTCTATACTCCTCCAGACTGCTCTGTCATCATCCAGACCCCTCTATACTCCTCCAGACTGCTGTCATCATCCAGACCCCTCTATACTCCTCCAGACTGCTCTGTCATCATCCAGACCCCTCTATACTCCTCCAGACTGCTCTGTCATCATCCAGACCCCTCTATACTCCTCCAGACTGCTCTGTCATCATCCAGACCCCTCTATACTCCTCCAGACTGCTGTGTTATCATCTATAACCCTCTATACTACTCCTGACTGCTTTGCTATCATCCCGACCCCTGTATACTCTAAACTACTCTCTTATCATCCAGACCCCTCTATCCTCCTCCAGACTGCTCTGTTAGCATCCAGACCCCTCTATCCTCCTCCAGACTGCTCTGTTATCATCCAGACCCCTCTATACTCCTCCAGTCTGCTCTGTTATCATCCAGACCCCACTATAGTCCTCCAGACTGCTCTGTTATCATCCAGACCCCACTATACTCCTCCAGACTGCTCTGTTATCATCCAGACCCCTCTATACTCCTCCAGACTGCTCTGTTATCATCCAGAGCCCTCTATACTCCTCCAGACTGCTCTGTTATCATCCAGGCCCCTCTATACTCCTCCAGACTGCTCTGTTATCATCCAGACCCCTCTATACTTCTCTAGACTGCTGTTATCATGCAGACCCCTCTATACTCCTCCAGACTACTCTGTTATCATCCAGACTCCTCTATACTCCAAACAGACTGCTATGTAATCATCCAGACCCTATAGTTCTCCAGACTGCTCTGTTATCATCCAGACCCCACTATACTTCTCTGGACTCCTCTGTTATCATCCAGACACTTCTATAACCCTCCAGAATGCTATCTTATCATCCAGACCCCTTTATACTCCTCCAGACTGCTCTGTCATCATCCAGACCCCTCTACACTCCTCCAGACTGCTGTCATCATCCAGACCCCTCTATACTCCTCCAGACTGCTCTGTCATCATCCAGACCCCTCTATACTCCTCCAGACTGCTGTCATCATCCAGACCCCTCTATACTCCTCCAGACTGCTCTGTCATCATCCAGACCCCTCTATACTCCTCCAGACTGCTCTGTCATCATCCAGACCCCTCTATACTCCTCCAGACTGCTCTGTCATCATCCAGACCCCTCTATACTCCTCCAGACTTCTGTGTTATCATCTATAACCCTCTATACTACTCCTGACTGCTTTGCTATCATCCCGACCCCTGTATACTCTAAACTACTCTCTTATCATCCAGACCCCTCTATCCTCCTCCAGACTGCTCTGTTAGCATCCAGACCCCTCTATCCTCCTCCAGACTGCTCTGTTATCATCCAGACCCCTCTATACTCCTCCAGACTGCTCTGTTATCATCCAGACCCCACTATAGTCCTCCAGACTGCTCTGTTATCATCCAGACCCCACTATACTCCTCCAGACTGCTCTGTTATCATCCAGACCCCTCTATACTCCTCCAGTCTGCTCTGTTAGCATCCAGACCCCTCTATACTCCTCCAGACTGCTCTGTTATCATCCAGACCCCTCTATACTCCTCCAGACTGCTCTGTTATCATCCAGACCCCACTATAGTCCTCCAGACTGCTCTGTTATCATCCAGACCCCTCTATACTCCTCCAGTCTGCTCTGTCATCATCCAGACACCTCTATACTCCTCCAGACTGCTAGGTTATCATGCAAACCCCTCTATACTTCTCCAGACTGCTCTGTTATCATCCAGACCCCACTATACTTCTCTGGACTCCTCTGTTATCATCCAGACACTTCTATAACCCTCCAGAATGCTATCTTATCATCCAGACCCCTCTATACTCCTCCAGACTGCTCTGTCATCATACAGACCCCTCTACACTCCTCCAGACCTCTCTGTTATCATCCATACCCCTCTACACTCCTCCAGCCTCCAATGTTTTCTCAGGACACATTTGTCCACCTCCAGATTCTCTTATCCTGGTGGAGAGTCATCTGACCCATCCAGATCTCACTGTTCTCTTCCCTCCAGATTTCTCTGTCCCCTCCAGACTCTTCATCCCCTCCAGACCCCTCTGCTCTTTTACAGACTCTTCTATGCTGCCTGTACTCCTCTGTCCCCATCAGATGCTGTTGTTACTCTGTGTCACTTTGCAGACTGTGGCCATGTACAGGGACACATAGCAATATGAAGTAACAGTTTATGGAGAGGAGCGTCACAATGTCTGGCCAAACAATGATTGATATAAGGAAGTGATAGAGAGTGCTGAGCCGGGGTCAGAGAATAGGGAGCGGTGCCACGTGGGATCATTAGGACACACGAGTCCATTCCCAGCCACGGCTTTATCATGTCAGATACCGGTAGCGCGCGGCGCTGCGTCACGTATCTCTGCGGAACGTGGGAGAAAGAAGCGCAAACAAATAAACACACGACCTGAGCTACAAGGTAACGTGAATCATATCCTGCGCACTGATAAGGAGCAGCCACAGCCCCGCACAGATAAAGTTTGTGCACCCCTATCTGAGAACATCTGATGTCACCAAAGCTATAAATCCGAGCAATAATGAAACTTCTATCAGTGACAAGCACAGAAGAGTGGAGCCCCGAAATAACCGATAAAAGTGAGGCCCCTTTCAGCAGCTACCTGACACCAGCACAACAATACCACCTCTCACTGGAGCCCCATCATTGTATCATCTGCTGCACAACAGCAGTGTCACTGACTCCACAGAAGCTACACTGTGCGCTGGAGTCTGCGGGAGTCTGAGAATTATCCTCCAGCAGAATAGTGAGTGCAGCTCTAGAGTATAATACAGGAGGTAACTCAGGATCAGTAATGTATGTACACAGTGACTGCACCAGCAGAATAGTGAGTGCAGCTCTGGAGTATAATGCAGGAGGTAACTCAGGATCAGTAATGTATGTACACAGTGACAGCACCAGCAGAATAGTGAGTGCAGCTCTGGAGTATAATACAGGAGGTAACTCGGGATCAGTAATGTAATGTATGTACACAGTGACTGCACCAGCAGAATAGTGAGTGCAGCTCTGGAGTATAATACAGGAGGTAACTCAGGATCAGTAATGTATGTACACAGTGACTGCACCAGCAGAATAGTGAGTGCAGCTCTGGAGTATAATACAGGAGGTAACTCGGGATCAGTAATGTAATGTATGTACACAGTGACTGTACCAGCAGAATAATGAGTGCAGCTCTGGAGTATAATACAGGAGGTAACTCAGGATCAGTAATGTAAAGTATGTACACAGTGACTGCACCAGCAGAATAGTGAATGCAGCTGTGGAGTATAATACAGGAGGTAACTCAGGAGCAGTAATGTATGTACACAGTGACTGCACCAGCAGAATAGTGAGTGCAGCTCTGGAGTATAATACAGGAGGTAACTCAGGATCAGTAATGTAATGTGTGTACACAGTGACTGCACCAGCAGAATAGTGAGTGCAGCTCTGGAGTATAATACAGGTAACTCAGGATCAGTAATGTATGTACACAGTGACTGCACCAGCAGAATAGTGAGTGCAGCTCTGGAGTATAATACAGGAGGTAACTCAGGATCAGTAATGTATGTACACAGTGACTGCAGCAGCAGAATAGTGAGTGCAGCTCTGGAGTATAATACAGGAGGTAACTCAGGATCAGTAATGTATGTACACAGTGACTGCATCAGCAGAATAGTGAATGCAGCTCTGGAGTAGAATACAGGAGGTAACTCAGGATCAGTAATGTTATGTATGTACACAGTGACTGCACCAGCAGAATAGTGAGTGCTGCTCTGGAGTATAATACAGGAGGTAACAACAATAAATAACCAATATTTGACCCCCCCCCCCTCTGTTATTCCCCTCCCCCACTTCGTGCAGGACATGTATCATTATCTGGGCCCGGTGTTGTGCAGCGCTGGGTGACGTCACTGAGTGTTTTGGCCGCCTGCACATCTCTAAGCCTTAAAATAGGCGTCTTCCTCGCTATCACATAACAGCAGAGTCTGTGGCATTGTTCACATAGTTCATAGAGGAGTTGAGAAATGGGAATCCTCTGATGGTGGCTGCACTTTACAGTCCCCGGCTCCGCTCTGCACAAGTAGAGGTGACGATTTAAAGGGGAAATGTCACCAAACTTTTCACGTTGAATTAATAACATCATGTAATACTGTTACAGGGCTGAATGACTTTTTTTTTTCTACTTCGCCTCATCATTGTAGAAAATTTTAATGGTCAAAATATTTGGCCCCCCTGCTGTTGATTTTTTTTAAGCCTAAGTGGGCGTTACCAGAGAGATTTCACTGGGGGCGTGTACTACTTCCTTTTTCTTAGAAGTGCACGCCCCCAGTGAAATCTCTCTGGTAACGCCCACTTGGATTTAAAAAGAACAATAGCAGTTTAGAGGGTAACTTCTCTGATTGCTAATATCTCTTCAATGGAGTCATGAAATGGAAAAAAAAAGTTTTCTTCCGCTCTGCAATCATTATTGCATCCTGATGAAAAATGTGGTGAAAGGTCGACTTTAACACAAGGTTGTGTTTACAGGATATGACAACAATGTAACTAAAGCCGCACTGTCAACAAATTCATCAAGGATCTCACAGAGGTAATGACCCTATAGGTTATAGGGATTGTCCACATTTGGGGAAAGGTTTGTTTTTTTAACATAAAGGGAACCTGTCATGTCCCGAAACGCTGCACATATGGGGTTAATCTGCAGGTTAATATCATTCTAAAGCTGCTCGGCCGCCGCCCTGAGAGCCCTGCTACCAGAAGGTCATGAACTTTATTCCTCCCAGCAGCCTCTGGCTTTCAGTCATACAGCTACGGCTGGAGCAGATTCAGTCACAGCTCAGTATACTGTGAGTGGCGGGTTGTAACTGACAGCTGTCTATGCTGCATGTCAGTACGGAGCCGGCTGTCAGTCAGTGCCTGGGTGCGGTTATAGCTGCCACTCACTGTATACTGGGTGGGGACTGAAGCTGCTATGACTGAAAGCCGGCGGCTCCGGGAGGAATACAACTATTTTCCTCCTGGCAGCTGGGCTGAGTACGGCCTTGAAAATGTACCCCCTATCTGCAGACTGTGTTTTTGGACAACACAGGTCCCCTTTAAGGCTACATTTCCATGTTGAGCTTTTGGTGAGTTATTGATGCTGAATCATTTCTGCTTCAATAATATAAATGAGATTACTTGTGTATTTTTATGTGTTTTTATTGTGTTTTTTACTCTCCGTTTTTTGGTTCTGTATTGCTATCTTTCACAAATCTTTATTGATACACTTATGTGCGGATTACATGCGTGTTTGATGCATTTCTGCAGTTTGTGCATTTTTTACCTGCAGATTTTCTGCATTTAATGTAAATCTATGGGGACATTAGGACACAGAAGACTCAGCGTTTCCCGCAAGAGAAGGTGACGTGTTCCAGAATTGATAGTCGCACCGCAGGTCAGTTTATACTATAGAAAAAAGAAGCGCAGCGCCCGGAGACTCCGATATACCGGACCGGAGGTGGTGCTCAGGAGGTGTGCAGCGTGACTGATGATTAATGCCAATCCTTTACTGAAACACTCTGTGCTGCTGTGGACCCCACTCATTCCACTACTTCAGTCTGACAGGTGACTGACACGCCTGTCCTCAGAAATACACATTGTGTTTTCCGCCAGCAGTTTGTGACCTCACACAAAATCAGCACACCCGACTCCTGAAATCCTCTGTGCTGCTGTGGGGGTCATCAGCAGTCCTCGTCATTCTCCGATCCTGTGCCCAGGGCAGAGGATCCACTGCCTGCAGATTTCGTATGAGGTGCACATTTCTTCTCCCTGGAGCGTTACACCCCCCCCCCCCCCCCCCCCCCCGTGACCCCGAGTTTCCTTATTACTTAGATCCTTCCAGCAGCAGAGCATTCTGGGAGACGTCCGTCTGTCACCGGAGAGCAGAGATCAAGTCTGGGCCCATGAAAGAGATTTATTCATGGAGGTCACATTAACCCCCACATGACTGAAACCAGGAATCCAGAAAAAAATCACCTCCATACACTGACACCGAGTCGGTCCCATGATAACACTTCCTGCTTCTTCATAATCCGCCAGATCGCATGTGTCATTATCTGTCAGAAAACCAAATTCTGATTGGTCGCTATAATTGCCAGCCTTTCTGTCATGTCAGATGGGCAGGAAGAGCTGTCATGGGGACACTTGCAAAAAATAAAATGATGACCTGCAAATGCATCTTTTATAGCTGAAGAATAGATTGTGGACGTTTGTGCAGAGTCCTCAGAACAGAAGCCGGTCCATAGTGAGCAGAGCGGCTCCAGACTGATACATTGTAACAACTGCTCAGCTGTGAGAAGGACGGGACAGACTTCCATTCTCTTTAGTTCATTCACGGCAGAGCGCGGGGGGACAAGACGTGGCCGACTGACAAACCCTCAGAATCGATGCCACAAAAGTGCCGTAACTGAGCGGCGTGCGCTTCATTCAGATAAAAGATGCGACAAATTAATTACACGCACGACTCTCAACCCAGGGAGTTTTACTCCAGCGCTCCCGTCATTAAGACTGGAGAAGAAATAATGAATCGCTGCCCTCGAGCTGCACGAGGTTCTGCTACCTGCGGCCACCACTAGAGGGAGCTGAATACAAACTGTGCTATTACTGAGTGCAATGTAGATCTGTCCCTATGACAACTCCTCCAGCTCTGGCTTTTCTAGTGTCTGTGTGAGAGAATTAGTGAGGTCTTCTGACTGATTCCTCTCATTGCAGTAAGATAATTGAGCATGAGAAGAGTTGTCATAGGTCCAGTCAGTGTACGCAGGCCTGGAGTACTGATATTAAGAATAAACTACAAAAATATTTCAGAAGATTTGGAGTGCCGGTCCTTTGTATTAATTATACTGTGGATGCCTTCCTTGGACACGTGCACCTTGAAGGATTGTGTGCCGCCTGGAACTTCTGTTTCTGATATTAAGAGAAGAAGAGAAGAGTTGTCATAGGTCCAGTCAGTGTACGCAGGCCTGGATTACTGATATTAAGAGAAGAAGAGAAGAGTTGTCATAGGTCCAGTCAGTGTACGCAGGCCTGGAGTACTGATATTAAGACACAAATCGATCTATTCATCCCATAATGATGTATTATCTATCTCTCTATTATCTATCACTCTCAGGGTTGTCACCAGGAATTTCAGGGCCCCATAGTGCCAACATTTTCCGGCCCCCTTGAGACTCCATCTCTGCTGCAGATCTGCCTTTACCCCTCGAACCTTCCCCACTTCCAACACCACGCTTGGAAAATCTCCAATTCTGCAAACAGTCCTCACAAATCAACCATAGTCATCATTTTAACAAAAAAAAAACAGCTAATTCCCTCTGCTCAGGCAATGTTCCCCAACCCTGAGGACTGGTTCTTCCAGCAGGACAATGCGCCATGCCACACAGCTAGGTCAATCAATGTGTGGATGAAGGACCACCACATCAAAACCCTGTCATGGCCAGCCCAATCTCCAGACCTGAACCCCATTGAAAACCTCTGGAATGTAATCAAGAGGAAGATGGATAGTCACAAGCCATCAAATAAAGAAGAACTGCTTACATTATAGCACCAGGAGTGGCATAAGGTCACCCAAAAGCCGTGTGAAATCTGGAGGAAAGCAGCCAAGACGCAGGAAAGCTGGGATTAATAATCCTGGTTATTCCACAAAATATTGATTTCTGAATCTTCCTAAGGTAAAACATTACACCGTGTGCAGAATTATTAGGCAAGTTGTAATTTAGAGGATTTTTTTATTATTGATCAACAACTATGTTCTCAATCAACCCAAACGACTCATAAATATCAGCACTTAATATTTTTGGCAGTTGGAGGGGTTTTTAGATTTGGCTATTTTAGGCCTAAAACACACGTCTTTGATAACCACGCACGTGTAATACGGGCCATTTTTCATGTCCGTAATCCGTGTGTCCGGCGTATGGTAACCACGTGTGCGTGTGGAATGGCCGTGTGTGCATGTGAAACTTAACTGACGTGTGTGTGTGTTGTCCGTGTGTGATGTTAAATGTCGTTGATACATGCCGGCTGACAGCAGACAGAGTCGCACGCTGAGAATGAACTCGGGTGAACTTCACCCGACTTCATCTTCATACCGCGGCTCTGTCTGTGTGTCGCGTCCTGATTAGCGGTCACC
The DNA here is from genome assembly GCF_048569485.1 of Anomaloglossus baeobatrachus. NCBI lineage: Eukaryota > Metazoa > Chordata > Amphibia > Anura > Aromobatidae > Anomaloglossus > Anomaloglossus baeobatrachus. The sequence goes on along the minus strand of NC_134357.1, from coordinate 9,398,861 downwards.
CGTGAAGGATTCACCAGTGACCGCTAATCCCCCGAGTGACTGAATGGAGTACCCCTCTCGCATACTCACCGTTCCCCGATCACCGGCGCGGCGCTGCACGGCTGTTCTCTAAACTCCGGCGGCTTTTCCTCTTTTGAAAAAGCCGGCCGCTCATTAATCAATCTCATATTCCCTGCTTTCCCCGCCCACCGGCAAATATGATTGGTTGCAGTGAGACACGCCCACACGCTGAGTGACAGCTGTGTCACTGCACCCAATCACAGCAGCCGGTGGGCGGGTCTATACTGTGCAGTAAAATAAATAAATAAATAATTTAAAAAAACGGCGTGCGGTCCTCCCAATTTTAATACCAGCCAGATAAAGCTATATGGCTGAAGTCAGGCATCTCCCGGAGACACCTTCCATGATTAATCTGTAAGTTACAGTAAATAAACACACACACCCGAAAAATCCTTTATTAGAAATAAAAAACACAAACACATTCCCTCATTACCAATTTAATCAGCCCCAAAAAGCCCTCCATGTCCGGCGTACTCCAGGATGGTCCAGCGTCGCATCCAGCTCTGCTGCATGGAGGTGACCGGAGCTGCAGAATACACCGCCGCTCCTGTCACCTCCACGCAGCAACTGAAGAGAGCCACGCAATCAGCTGAGCTGTCACTGAGGTTACTCGCGGCCGCATCCAGCGGTGGCCGCGAGTAACCTCAGTGACAGCTCAGCTGATCATGCAGCTCTCTTCATTTGCTGTGTGGAGGTGACCGGAGCGGCGGTGTCTTCTGCAGCTCCGGTCACCTCCATGCAGCAGCGCTGGAAGCGACGCTGGACCATCCTGGATTACGCCGGACATGGAGGGCTTTTTGGGGCTGATTAAAGTGGTGAACCAGGGTATATGTTTGTGTTTTTTATTTCTAATAAATGATTTTTTCGGGTGTGTGTGTTTATTTACTGTAATTTACAGATTAATCATGGAAGGTTTCACGGGGAGACGCCTGACATGATTAATCTAGGATTTAGTGGCAGCTATGGGCTGCCATTAACTCCTTATTACCCCGATTTGCCAACGCACCAGGGCAAATCGGGAAGAGCCGGGTACAGTCCCAGAACTGTCGCATCTAATATATGCGGTCATTCTGGGCGTCTGCTGGCTGATATTGTTAGGCTGGGGGGCTCCCCATAACGTGGAGCTCCCCATCCTGAGAATACCAGCCTTCAGCCGTATGGCTTTATCTGGCTGGTATTAAAATTGGGGGGGACCGCACGCCGTTTTTTTTTAATTATTTATTTATTTCTATACTCCATAGTGACACGCCCACCGGCTGCTGTGATTGGATGCAGTGAGACAACTGTCACTCAGCGTGGGGGCGTGTCTCACTGCAACCAATCATAGGCGCCGGTGGCCGGGGAAAGCAGGGAATACGAGATTGTTTAATGAGCGGCCGGCTTTTTCAAATTAGAAAAAGCCGCTGGAGCAGTGTGAATGCCGTGCAGCGCCGGGGATCGGGGATCGGTGAGTATGAGAAAGGGGGGACACTTCAGTCACTTGGGGAATTAGCGGTCACCGGTGAATCTGTCGCGGGCGGAGGAGGGGACGCTGCGCTCTCCCACTGCTCGGGTCCGGCTGCTGCTGCTGCTCGGTGGTGGCTCGAGCGGTGGGCCGGATCCCGGGGACTCGAGCGGCGCTCCTCGCCCGTGAGTGAAAAGGGGGAATTGATTGTGGGGATTTATTGTCCGTGACGCCACCCACGGTTGTGGTGATATTGGTGACACCTCCGTTGCTCTGGACGGGGATCCCGGGAGCGATGACAGGGAGCAGCCTGGATGTTAGTTCTCCCCTCCGTGGGTTGGTTGTCCCGGGGCCCGGTGATGGGGTAGGGATGGATGGCAGGCGGGTTACGGGGCCTGGCGAGGTGCAGGGTCGCGGGGGCAGCGCTGTGCCGCACGGCACGGTGTTACTCACTCAGCCAATGATGTACACAGAGTCTCCGGTAAAACAAACGGCTGGATGGACGGGTCCCACAGACGGCTGCGGTGTCTCCCGGCAGGTTGGTGGTGACTGCCTTTCCCTGCACCTATGTACGGTTGATGGTTCCAATGGGTTCCCACTGGTAACCCGCTCCCCAGCTTGGATGGGTGCTGAAGGAGCCCCTTTTGCCCGCAGGCTCTGGCCCTGGGAACTTTAGCCTTGGCGGTGACTGTGTTTCCCTCTCTCGGTTGGACTGTTGCCTTCTGTCGGGACTTGACTGCTGGGAAACCCAGGAGGTTCCCTTCGCTAACGGATTTGACAAATTGCACGGCGACTCCTAGCCTTGCCAGGGTCCGTAAGCCCCTGCCGGATGCTGCTGGCTTCTCTTTGCGTACCGGTCCGGTACCGCCGGGCCACCGCCCGTCCACGGTCCTTACGGCTAGCTCCAATAGGCCACTCCTGCAGACGGTCACCACCGTCTGCCAACCTTGCTGATCCGTCCGGGCCACACACCCGGACCAACTTCAGGCTCCACAACTGCCACTTCACTCCTTCCACTTTCACTTCCAACTCTAATCTGCCTGCTTTTCCCGCCTCCAGGACTGTGAACTCCTCGGTGGGCGGGACCAACCGCCTGGCCCACCCCCTGGTGTGGACATCAGCCCCTGGAGGAAGGCAACAAGGGTTTTTGTCTGACTTTGGTGTGCCTGACCGGGAGTGTGGGGTGTGTTGGTGTAGTGCTTGTGACGTCCTGGCTTGCCCGGGGCGCCACAAATCCTTCACAGTTGACCGCTAATCAGTACACGGCACACAGACAGAGCCGCGGCATGACAATGAAGTTGGGTGAAGTTCACCCGAGTTCATTCTCATTCCGCTACTCTGTCTTCCGACATGTAGTAACGACATTTTGCATCACACACGGACATTTCTCACGGACAACATAACCACACATCCGTGCAAGGAACGTTTTATTTGGACTCCCATAGGCTAACATTATGTCCGTGTGTGCGTGCTCCGTCCCAAAAACGAACATGCTTCCGTGCCAAACGGAGCAAAAAACGTGGGACGCACACGAACACATGGAAGATCAAATAACACGCACGTGTGTCTTTTACCATAGAACAACATATGTGCACGTTTGGTCGTATCTCCGGTATGTACGGAAACGGACCAAACACGCACGTTTTCAACGGATGTGTGTTGCAGGCCTTAGGAGGATTCTGTTTGTGCAGTGACTATTACTGTGCAGAATTATTAGGCAACTTAATAAAAAACAAACCTATTCCCATCTCACTTTTTTTTTTCACCAGGTAATCCAATATAACTGCACAAAACATAGAAACATACATTTCTGACATGTAAAAACAAAACCCCAAAAAATGAGTGCCCAATATAGCCCCTTTCTTTCTGATGACCCTCAGCAGCGACCATCCATAGACTCTGTCATTGCTTGATCTGTTTATGATCAACATTGCGAGCAGCAGACACCACAGCCTCCAGACACCACAGCCTCCAGACACCACAGCCTCCAGACACCACAGCCTCCAGACACCGCAGCCTCCAGCCACCACAGCCTCCAGACACCACAGCCTCCAGACACTGCTCCCCGAGGTGCACTGTTTTCCCTCCCTGTAGATCTCACATTTTATGAGGGACCACAGGTTCTCTATGGGGTTCAGATCAGGTGAACAAGGGGGCCATGTCATTATTTTTTCATCATTTAGCCCTTTACTGGCCAGCCACGCTGTGGAGTAGTTGGATGCATGTGATGGAGCACTGTCCTGCATGAAAATCATGGTTTTCTTGAACGATACCGACTTCTTCCTGTACCACTGCTTGAAGAAGTTGTCTTCCAGAAACTGGCAGTAGGTCTGGGAGTTGAGCTTCACTCCATCCTCAACCCAAAAAGGTCCCACAAGTTGATCTTTGCTGATCCCAGCCCATACCAGTGCCCACCTCCACCTTGCTGGCGTCTGACTCGGAGTGGAGCTCTCTTTACTGATCCAGCCTCTGGCCCATCCATCTGCCCATCAAGAGTCACTCTCATTTCATCAGTCCATAAAACCTGGGAAAAATCGGTCTTCAGATATTTCTTGGCCCAGTCTTGATGTTTTATCTTATGTTTCTTGGTCAGAGGTGGTGGTTTTCAGCCTTCCTTACCTTGGCCATGTCCTGAGTACGGCACACCTTGTGCTTTTTGATACTCCAGTAACGTTGCAGCTCTGAAATATGGCCAAACTGGTGGCAAATGGCATCTTGGCAGCTTCACGCTTGATTTTCCTCAATTCATGGGCAGTTATTTTGCGCCTTTTTTGCCCAGCACGCTTCTTGCGACCCTGTTGGCTATTTGCCATGAAACGCTTGATTGTTCGGTGATCACGCTTCAAAAGTTTGGCAATTTCAAGACTGCTGCATCCCTCTGCAAGACATCTCACAATTGTGGACTTTTCAGAGCCCGTCAAATCTCTCTTCTGACCCATTTTGCCAAAGGAAAGGAAGTTGCCTAATAATTAAGCCCCCCTTATATAGGGTGTTGATGTCATTACACCGCACCCCTCCTCATTACACCGCACCCCTCCTCATTACAGAGATGCACAGCACCGGATTTACTTCATTGGTAGTTGGCTCTCAGCCTATACAGCGCGGAGTAGGACGACATGTATAACAAGTATCATGTGATCACAATACGCATCTGCCTAATAATTCTGCACACAGTGTATTAGTATTCTTGTGTCTAAATAATTAGGACTTTGTTTTCTTTGCATTATTTGAGGTGAGAGCGCTGTGCATTCTGTGCATTGTTCTGTTATTTTCACCATTTCTCATTTTCAGAAAATAAATACAAAATTTATTGCTTGGAAATTCGGAGTTTATGGAACAAAAGAACCATTTAGATTTTACTCAAAAATATAGAGAGAAAAATCATAAAAACTGACAATTGTGCAGGGGGCTCTTAATATTTGCCAGAGCGGTATATACTGATTAATATTTTTAGATTATTTCTGGCTATTGTATCATTGTTTGGATTAATGATAACAATTAATAATGTAATAATAGGAATAGCTGTTACTATTGTATATTAATTGTTTCTACATTTGTATTTGTTACACGCATAGAAATCTGTTTTTTAATTGTTTTTTAATTAATTGTTACAAAATAAGTACTCAATAAAATTATTCCATTTTTAATTCTGCATGACTCTCTTGTCCTTGGCTTTATTGACTTGTAAGGAGTGGTTGTAGTATATACCCATAGACATACACTGCTCTGCTACATGCACATATGTGCCGCCCCTGCACCAGTTGAACCGCTGGGATCCGGTGGTTCGACTGCTGTGGCTCGAGGGTCTCCGGACCCGGGGGCTCGCAACCACTCAAATGTAAAGGGGACTATTTACAGGGGATAAGAGTTTGTGACGCCACCCGTGGTTCGCGGTAAGGGGAGTACCGCCGCTGCCGATGGGAGTACCCTGGGGAGATAGAGCGGGGCAGCCAGATGACGTTCCCTCCACGGGTAGTGGAGGCCCCAGGACTCTGGATGCTGCTGGTTGTAGGGGAGAGCAGCGCCGGTTGGAAGCAGGGGAGGACCATGCACTTACTCAGGCAGTGTTGGTGATGATGCGACCGCAAAGCAGACACTGACAACAAGGTAAACCAAGTCTCTGGGTGCCGCTGCCCTCTTGGGGGAGCTCGTCCGGGTATCGGTCCCCTCTGGTACTGCCGGGTGGTCCAGATCCTGCCTCCGTGCACAAATTAGAAGTGTTCTGGTGACCCATTGGCTTAAAGCTGTTCGGGCCCCACTCCCTACTTGTTGGTAGTGGAGCTGTGCTCTGAAGGGCTCACGCTTGAGATTTCTGTGGGTTGGAAAGCCCTATCCCCTCGTTGTGCTGGTGCCCCTGATCTCTGAGCTTCTTGGGGACAGTCCATAAAGTCACTATCCTCCACAGGTTAATTGCCGGGTTGCCTGGAGCTACTCCCTGACCTAGGGTTCAGTACCTCGCCGTGCTTTCGGTCCCAGACCGGTTATTAGGCCCAAGATGCTGATCGTCCTCCAAGACTAGGTCTAGGCACCCAGCTTCAATAACTTGCGACCGGGTCTCCGACTCCCCCGGGCTCAGACCACCGTCTGCAACCCAACCTGCCACAAATAGGGAGCCACCACTCCCTCAGCTCCTCACTTCTCGAGGGCTACCACTTCTCTCCTCCAGCTCCCCAGGAGCTGCTACTTCAGCTCCTCTCCTTCTGAAAGCTGACACTCTACTCTCTGTCTCTTTCCCTCCCACCAGTCTGCCTGACCCCTAGGTGGGTGGCCCTGCTCCAGCTAGGCAGCCCACTGGTGTGTCTGACAGGGTGTGATGTGAGGTGTGTTTGGGATTTGAATATGGATGAAGGCAGTACCATGGGTTGGGAAAACAGAACCATGGGGGGTTGAGTCCTGCACTAAAGAGCAGAAAGTGCAGTACCCTGTGACGCCCTGACTAGTCCAGGGGCGTCACACATAGACATACACAGCTCTGCTACATGACCTTAAACATACACAGCTCTGCTACATGGCCTTAAACATACACGGCTCTGCTACATGACCTTAGATAAACTGGACATGGCTCTACTATATGATCTTAGACATACACAGCTCTGCTACACGCAGCCTACATGCACATATACACAGCCATACAACAGGCACATTTAGTTACACACACTATACATTACCTCATCTTGCAGTTCCTGATCGGTGCAGAGCAGGAGAGGAGCCGCTGGGAGCTGCACGGAGGCTGCAGCAGCTGCAGCACCTGCCAGTTCACCAGTCATGTGATCAGGCACATGATTAGTCGTCTGAATTTCCTCAGGCAGAAGGTCCTTCCCCTTCTCAGCTCCTATAGCCTCTGTTCTAGTCTGGTAAGTTTTCTGTCCTGCTCTGCACCAATTACATAGATCAGTGCAGGGCAGGAAGACAGGGCAGCTGTCTATGAGCGACCGGGCCCCCCTCATTGCCCTGAATTGTGGTGATGTTAACGGCCCCGCCCCTGGGTCTTGATGAGCAGAGTAATTAAAGGGAAGGGGTCGGGACTATCAGCGGCTGGGCCCCCCTCCTCGCTCCTACTCACGGGCCCCATAAGGGAGTCATGGTTGTAATCTATCTATTATCTATCTATCTATTATCTATCTATTATCTTTCTATCTATTATCTACAGTGCCTTGCGAAAGTATTCGGCCTCTTGAATTCTTCACCCTTTTCCCACATTTCAGGCTTCAAACATAAAGATAAAATGTTAATGTTCTGGTGAAGAATCAACAAGTGACACAATTGTGAAGAGGAAGGAAATTTATTGCTTATGTTAAACTGTTATAAAAAATAAATAACTGATAATTGGAGCGTGCAATATTATTCATCCCCTGTAAGTGAATACTTTGTAGCGCCCCCTTTTGCTGCGATTACAGCTGCAGTCTCTTGGGGTATGTGTCTATCAGTTTTGCACATGGAGAGGTGAAATTCTCGCCCATTCTTCCTTTGTAAACAGCTGGAGCTGAGTGAGGTTGGATGGAGGCGTTTGTGAACAGCAGTTTTCAGCTCTTTCCACAGATTCTCAATTGGGTTCAGGTCTGGACTGTGACTTGGCCATTCTAACACCTGGATACGGTTATTTGTGAACCATTCCATTGTAGATTTTGCTTTGTTTGGGATCATTGTCTTGTTGGAAGACAAATCTCCGTCACAGTCTCAGGTCTTTTGCAGACTCCAACAGGCTTTCTTCAAGAATGGTCCTGTATTTGGCTCCATCCATCTTCCCATCAATTTTAACCATCTTCCCTGTCACTGCTGAAGAAAAGCAGACCCAAACCATGATGCTGCCACCACCATGTTTGACAGTGGGGATGGTGTGTTCAGGGTGATAAGCTTTTTGCTTTTACACCAAACATATCGTTTGGCATTGTGCCCAAATAGTGTGATTTTGGTTTCCTCTGAGCAGAGCCCCTTCTTCCACATGTTTGGGGTCTCCAGGTGGCTTGTGGAACCTTTAAACAACACTTTTTATGGATATCTTGAGAAATGGCTTTCTTCTTGCCACTCTTCCATAAAGGCCAGATTTGTGCAGTGTAGACTGATTGTTGTGCTATGGACAGACTCTCCCCCCTCAGCTGTAGATCTCTGCAGATCATCCTGAGTGATCATGGGCCTCTTGGCTGCGTCTCTGATCAGTCTTCTCCTTGTGTGAGAGGACAGTTTGGATGGACGGCCGGGTCTTGGTAGATTTGCAGTGGTATGATTCTCCTTCCATTACAATATGATCGCTTGCACAGGGCTTCTTGGGATGTTTAAAGTTGTGGAAATCTTTTTGTAACCAAATCCAGCTTTAAACTTCTCCACAACAGTATCCTGGACCTGCCTGTTGTGTTCCTTGGTCTTCATGATGCTCTCTGCGCTTTACACAGAACATGAGACTATCACAGAGCAGGGGCGTTATACGGAGACTTGATTACACACAGGGGCTTATATTTATCATCATCAGTCATTTAGGACAACATTGCATCATTCAGAGACCCTCAATCACCTTCTGGAGGGAGTTTCTGCGCTGAAAGTAAAGGGGATGAATAATATTGCACGCCCCAATTTTCAGTTTATTTTTTATAAAAGTTTAAAATAAGTAATAAATTTCCTTCCTCTTCACAATTGTGTCACTTGTTGTTGATTCTTCACCAGAACATTAACATTTTATCTTGAAGCCTGAAATGTGGGAAAAGGATGAACAATTCAAGGGGGGTGAATACTTTCACAAGGCACTGTATATATTATCTATCCCTCTATCTATTATCTATCTACAGTATCTATTTCTCCGGTGTTGGTTCTGGCACAGTATTTCAGGGTTTGTTCCTGTGGGTGATGGTGGCGGGTGCACAGTATTTCGGGGTTTGTTCCTGTGGGTGATGGTGAGGGGTGTGCAGTATTTCGGGGTTTGTTCCTGTGGGTGATGGTGCGGGGTGCACAGTATTTCGGGGTTTGTTCCTGTGGGTGATGGTGAGGGGTGCACAGTATTTTGGGGTTTGTTCCTGTGGATGATGGTGGGGGGTGCGCAGTATTTTGGGGTTTGTTCCTGTGGGTGATGGTGAGGGGTGCGCAGTATTTCGGGGTTTGTTCCTGTGGATGATGGTGGGGGGTGCGCAGTATTTTGGGGTTTGTTCCTGTGGGTGATGGTGAGGGGTGTGCAGTATTTCAGGGTTTGTTCCTGTGGGTGATGGTGGCGGGTGCACAGTATTTCGGGGTTTGTTCCTGTGGGTGATGGTGAGGGGTGTGCAGTATTTCGGGGTTTGTTCCTGTGGGTGATGGTGCGGGGTGCACAGTATTTCGGGGTTTGTTCCTGTGGGTGATGGTGAGGGGTGCACAGTATTTTGGGGTTTGTTCCTGTGGATGATGGTGGGGGGTGCGCAGTATTTTGGGGTTTGTTCCTGTGGGTGATGGTGAGGGGTGCGCAGTATTTCGGGGTTTGTTCCTGTGGATGATGGTGGGGGGTGCGCAGTATTTTGGGGTTTGTTCCTGTGGGTGATGGTGAGGGGTGTGCAGTATTTCGGGGTTTGTTCCTGTGGGTGATGGTGCGGGGTGCACAGTATTTCGGGGCTTGTTCCTGTGTGTCATGGTGCGGGGTGCGCAGTATTTTGGGGTTTGTTCCTGTGTGTGATGGTGGAGGGTGCGCAGTATTTCGGGGCTTGTTCCTGTGTGTGATGGTGAGGGGTGTGCAGTATTTCGGGGTTTGTTCCTGTGTGTGATGGTGAGGGGTGCGCAGTATTTCGGGGTTTGTTCCTGTGTGTGATGGTGAGGGGTGCATAGTATTTCGGGGTTTGTTCCTGTGGGTGATGGTGAGGGTGCGTAGTATTTCGGGGTTTGTTCCTGTGGGTGACGGTGAGGGGTGCGCAGTATTTTGGGGTTTTGTTCCTGTGGGTGATGGTGCGGGGTGCGCAGTATTTCGGGGTTTGTTCCTGTGGGTGATGGTGGGGGTGCGCAGTATTTTGGGGTTTTGTTGCTGTGGGTGATGGTGGGGGGTGCGCAGTATTTCGGGGTTTGTTCCTGTGGGTGATGGTGAGGGGTGCGCAGTATTTTGGGGTTTGTTCCTGTGGGTGATGGTGAGGGGTGCGCAGTATTTTGGGGTTTTGTTCCTGTGGGTGATGGTGAGGGGTGCGCAGTATTTCAGGGTTTTGTTCCTGTGGGTGATGGTGAGGGGTGCGCAGTATTTCGGGGTTTGTTCCTGTGGGTGATGGTGAGGGGTGCGCAGTATTTTGGGGTTTGTTCCTGTGGGTGATGGTGGGGGGTGCGCAGTATTTTGGGGTTTTGTTTCTGTGGGTGATGGTGCGGGGTGCACAGTATTTCGGGGTTTGTTCCTGTGGGTGATGGTGAGGGGTGCGCAGTATTTTGGGGTTTGTTCCTGTGGGTGATGGTGGGGGGTGCGCAGTATTTCGGGGTTTGTTCCTGTGGGTGATGGTGCGGGGTGCGCAGTATTTCGGGGTTTTGTTCCTGTGGGTGATGGTGCGGGGTGCGCAGTATTTTGGGGTTTTGTTCCTGTGGGTGATGGTGAGGGGTGAGTAGTATTTCGGGGTTTTGTTCCTGTGTGTGATGGTGCGGGGTGCGCAGTATTTCGGGGTTTGTTCCTGTGGGTGATGGTGAGGGGTGCGCAGTATTTTGGGGTTTTGTTCCTGTGGGTGATGGTGCGGGGTGCGCAGTATTTCGGGGTTTTGTTCCTGTGTGTGATGGTGCGGGGTGCGCAGTATTTCGGGGTTTGTTCCTGTGGGTGATGGTGAGTGGTGCGCAGTATTTTGGGGTTTTGTTCCTGTGGGTGATGGTGCGGGGTGCGCAGTATTTCGGGGTTTTGTTCCTGTGTGTGATGGTGCGGGGTGCGCAGTATTTCGGGGTTTGTTCCTGTGGGTGATGGTGAGGGGTGCGCAGTATTTCGGGGTTTGTTCCTGTGGGTGATGGTGAGGGGTGCGCAGTATTTTGGGGGTTTGTTCCTGTGGGTGATGGTGCGGGGTGCGCAGTATTTCGGGGTTTTGTTCCTGTGTGTGATGGTGCGGGGTGCGCAGTATTTCGGGGTTTGTTCCTGTGGGTGATGGTGAGGGGTGCGCAGTATTTTGGGGTTTTGTTCCTGTGGGTGATGGTGCGGGGTGCGCAGTATTTCGGGGTTTTGTTCCTGTGTGTGATGGTGCGGGGTGCGCAGTATTTCGGGGTTTGTTCCTGTGGGTGATGGTGCGGGGTGCGCAGTATTTTGGGGTTTTGTTCCTGTGGGTGATGGTGGAGGGTGCGCATTATTTCGGGGTTTGTTCCTGTGTGTGATGGTGAGGGGTGCGCAGTATTTTGGGGTTTGTTCTTGGGGTTGTGCACGCTCCTTATTCTTCTGTTATTGCTCCTTTCTATATTGTCTGCACTGACACATAGTAACAGAATGTGAGCGGGATTAGGGAGATTGTCTCTCTCGGATTATTTCCTTCTTATTCCTTGACAGAAAGTCAATATTCTGAAATAATGATACAATCAGACGTCTCCCGTTCTCCGATCTGTTTCTTTATGTAGCAAACATTTTTTTCATTTGGCCAAAAATTTTTATATTGCATCTCCTCCCTCTGCCAACACTTCCTGGCAGCCAATCAGCATGCGAGAAGTCACCTCTTCCCTCAGTTTGGAGGTCCCGGGCCCCCGCTGTAGGGGGATTCAGCATGTGATGTTTCCTGATTTATCGGGCACAATCCAATATGTAAATGTAGAATGTAAGAAAACGTTACAATGTATCAGTGCAGGCTCCTCTGTGATAAACGTGTCCGCATTACACAAATCTCCCTGCTCTGATGCTTTGCTACAATGGATCAGCGCAGGTAGAATAGATCAGTGTGGAGCCGGGCGGAGGTCGCAGTGATGGGTGAATGGTAAATATTGGGGTTTGGATTATTCGCAGCGAATCCCAAAGTTCTGTTCTGATATTCGTCACAAATAATGACCCTAATGTGAGACACTGAGGACCCCGAGCGTTTCTCCTGCCGAGCGGAATCCTGGAATAGTCCTCGATATTGGGTCAGCATTATCAGTGCAGGAATAGTTACTATCACCCATCTCTATGGATCAGCGCCCAGCTACGGAGTTGGGATTTATCATGTAAAGTATCTCCATTCATTGACAGCAAACAGAGATCCGGGGGAAGAACTGAAAACATGACACCCGCATCCAGGGTTGCCCTTGAGTGACTCACAGGGGCCAAAGGGGAGGTGACTCTGGGGACACAGAGGAGGTGACTTCGGGACCCCAGGGGAGGTGACGTCGGGACCCCAGGGGAGGTGACTCTGGGGCCACAGGGGAGGTGACTCCGGGGCCACAGGGGAGGTGACTCCGGGGCCACAGGGGAGGTGACTCCGGGGCCACAGGGGAGGTGACTCCGAGGCCACAGGGGAGGTGACTCCGAGGCCACAGGGGAGGTGACTCCGGGGCCACAGGGGAGGTGACTCCGGGGCCACAGGGGAGGTGACTCCGGGGCCACAGGGGAGGTGACTCCGGGGCCACAGGGGAGGTGACTCCGGGGCCACAGGGGAGGTGACTCCGAGGCCACAGGGGAGGTGACTCCGAGGCCACAGGGGAGGTGACTCCGAGGCCACAGGGGAGGTGACTCCGGGGCCACAGGGGAGGTGACTCTGGTGTAATACTATTGTATGTTCTGAGGATTTCGATAGCGTAGGGCAATGACCACCAGAGACGAGTTCTTGGTACAAGATGTTTATAATATGTAACCACGGTAGATACACAACGGAACAAACACAGTAGAACACACACGAAATACCTTCCCGAAACGGAGCGAAGGGGATTCCCGGGGCCACGCACCGGACTCCCCCAGGGAGACCACCAGAGCGAACCCCTATACAGGGACTGTCCGGCAATCACCCCGGAAGGCCTAAATGTGCAGCAGCCGGGACACAAGGGGCAAGTGGTAAAAGTCCAGGAGTGTCCGTACGGGATGATAGTCCGGAGTGGTTACGAACCAGAAGGAACCGGGCAGAAGTGCTGACCACAGACGGCAGACGGAGTCCGGGCACAGCTTGAAGAAACCGGGTATGGTCCAGAGTCGGTCGGTATTCTTTCAGAAGGATCCAAAAGGCAATCAGGAAGTAGAAGCAGCAAGGCAGGAGCACACAGCAAGCAGTATACTCAGGCACTGGACTGGGCTGAGAGGCGGCCTTTTAAGCAGCTGGACAGGAAGTAGGGCAACAGAACAGTAAACTCCATGTTAACCGAGGGCAAGCTCTTTCAAAAGAGAACTGGAAAACCCGGAAACCTGACATCTGGGGCCACAGGGGAGGTGACTCCGAGACCCCAGGGGAGGTGACTCCGAGACCCCAGGGGAGGTGACTCCGGGACCTCAGGGGAGGGGACAGCAGGGAGGAGGGCCATTGGGACATTTCAGTAAGGCTAAATAGGGGGTACTCAGCAGCAGCAGGGAGGAGAGTCACTGAGACCTGACAATAAGGCTAAATAGGGGGTACTCAGCAGCAGCATGGAAGAGAGTCACTGATACGGTAGCTGTCAATAAGGCTAAATATGAGGAGGTTCGGCAGCAGAAAAGAGGAGGGTCCCTGAGACTTGTCAGTAAGGCTAAATAGGAGGTGACAGCAACAGGGAGGAGGGTCATTGTGCGGATGTCAATCAGGCAGCACAGGAGACGCAGCAGCAGGGAGGAGAGTCACTGAGAGGTGTCAATCTGGGGCTAGCAGGATGATGATTGAGCTTATACTCTTAAACAGAATTATACTGCCATTCTGACATAACAAAGTAAGTACACCAGCCTCAATGGGTCTAAGAGATCTATGAAATGCACGCAGCTTTTAATGTGACATCTGGTGACACTTTATAGAGGACTTTTCACTGTATTTTTTTATTGAATTGATGGAGAATCTGGTCTCCAGTTGGTGCTGTCCATTGATAATGGAAGAGTTTTCCTTTCTCCTTTTTCCTTTGTTCTGTTCAAATGTTAGAGCCGCTGATAACAAGAAAGCAAATTATCCCTTCAACCAACTGGGCGTGTACCATAGAACTTCTCAGTGCATAGCCGTGTTTTGATTGGCTAGCATCAGACCAGACGCCCACAGAGAAGTTCTACACGCCCAGTTGGTTGAAGGAATAATTTGCATCCTTATTGTGAGGGTCTAACATTGAGGGGCACAGAGCGAAAAGTGGTCCAGAATCAATGGGACGGCATCAACTGGAGACGAGGTTCTCAGTGGACATAGAAACAATGTGTGAAGCCTCTAGAGCGGCCTCTGCGCTGTGTGCGGGAACCTCTGCACTTCACTGGCCAATAACGCTCTGGGAATGTTCACAAACAATTGCAACAAAGTAACAGTTTATCATTAACTTTACCCTTTAATTTCTCCCCAGAAACTTGGAGATCGGTTGCACTGTGGCTGGGCAAAGCCCCCACAAATCAGACCCGTGAGGGCAGATAGGGGGGCAGAAAATCAGGAGGGCAGATAGTCAGGAGGGCAGATAATCAGGAGGGCAGATAGTCAGGAGGGCAGATAGTCAGGAGGGCAGATAATCAGGAGGGCAAATAATCAGGAGGGCAGATAATCAGGAGGGCAGATAATCAGGAGGGCAGATAGTCAGGAGGGCAGATAGTCAGGAGGGCAGATAGTCAGGAGGGCAGATAATCAGGAGGGCAGATAGTCAGGAGGGCAGATAATCAGGAGGGCAAATAATCAGGAGGGCCGATAGTCAGGAGGGCAGATAGTCAGGAGGGCAGATAGTCAGGAGGGCAGATAATCAGGAGGGCAGATAATCAGGAGGGCAAATAATCAGGAGGGCCGATAGTCAGGAGGGCAGATAGTCAGGAGGGCAGATAATCAGGAGGGCAAATAATCAGGAGGGCCGATAGTCAGGAGGGCCGATAATCAGGAGGGCAGATAATCAGGAGGGCAGATAGTCAGGAGGGCTGATAATCAGGAGGGCAGATAATCAGGAGGACAGATAATCAGGAGGGCAGATAGTCAGGAGGGCAGATAGTCAGGAGGGCAGATAGTCAGGAGGGCTGATAATCAGGAGGGCAGATAATCAGGAGGGCAAATAATCAGGAGGGCAGATAGTCAGGAGGGCAGATAATCAGGAGGACAGATAATCAGGAGGGCAGATAGTCAGGAGGGCAGATAGTCAGGAGGGCTGATAATCAGGAGGGCAGATAATCAGGAGGGCAGATAATCAGGAGGGCAGATAATCAGGAGGACAGATAATCAGGAGGGCAGATAATCAGGAGGGCAGATAATCAGCAGGGCAGATAATCAGGAGGGCAGATAATCAGGAGGACAGATAATCAGGAGGGCAGATAGTCAGGAGGGCTGATAATCAGGAGGGCAGATAATCAGGAGGGCAGATAATCAGGCAGACAGATAATCAGGAGGGCAGATAATCAGGAGGGCAGATAATCAGGAGGGCAGATAATCAGGAGGGCAGATAGTCAGGAGGGCAGATAATCAGGAGGGCTGATAATCAGGAGGGCAGATAATCAGGGGGGCAGATAATCAGGAGGGCAGATAGTCAGGAGGGCAGATAATCAGGAGGGCAGATAATCAGGAGGGCAGATAACCAGGCGGACAGATAATCAGGAGGGCAGATAGTCAGGAGGGCAGATAATCAGGAGGGCAGATAATCAGGAGGGCAGATAGTCAGGAGGGCAGATAATCAGGAGGGCAGATAATCAGGCGGACAGATAATCAGGAGGGCAGATAATCAGGAGGGCAAATAGTCAGGAAGGCAAATAGTCAGGAGGGCAGATAATCAGGAGGGCAGATAGTCAGGAGGGCAGATAATCAGGAGGGCAGATAATCAGGAGGGCAGATAGTCAGGAGGGCAGATAGTCAGGAAGGCAGATAATCAGGAGGGCAGATAATAAGGAGGGCAGATAGTCAGGAGGGCAGATAGTCAGGAGGACAGATAGTCAGGAGGACAGATAATCAGGAGGGCAGATAATCAGGAGGGCAGATAGTCAGAAGGGCAGATAGTCAGGAGGGCAGATAATCAGGAGGGCAGATAGTCAGGAGGGTAGGTAATCAGGCGGACAGATAATCAGGAGGGCAGATAATCAGGAGGGCAGATAGTCAGGAAGGCAAATAGTCAGGAGGGCAGATAATCAGGAGGGTAGATAGTCAGGAGGGCAGATAATCAGGAGGGCAGATAATCAGGCGGGCAGATAATCAGGAGGGCAGATAGTCAGGAGGGCAGATAGTCAGGAAGGCAGATAATCAGGAGGGCAGATAGTCAGGAGGGCAGATAATCAGGAGGGCAGATAATCAGGAGGGCAGATAATCAGGAGGGCAGATAGTCAGGAGGGCAGATAGTCAGGAAGGCAGATAATCAGGAGGGCAGATAATCAGGAGGGCAGATAGTCAGGAACGCAAATAGTCAGGAGGGCAGATAATCAGGAGGGTAGATAGTCAGGAGGGCAGATAATCAGGAGGGCAGATAATCAGGCGGGCAGATAATCAGGAGGGCAGATAGTCAGGAGGGCAGATAGTCAGGAAGGCAGATAATCAGGAGGGCAGATAGTCAGGAGGGCAGATAATCAGGAGGGCAGATAATCAGGAGGGCAGATAGTCAGGAGGGCAGATAGTCAGGAAGGCAGATAATCAGGAGGGCAGATAATAAGGAGGGCAGATAATCAGGAGGGCAGATAGTCAGGAGGGCAGATAGTCAGGAGGGCAGATAATCAGGAGGGCAGATAATCAGGAGGGCAGATAGTCAGGAGGGCAGATAGTCAGGAGGACAGATAGTCAGGAGGACAGATAATCAGGAGGGCAGATAATCAGGAGGGCAGATAGTCAGAAGGGCAGATAGTCAGGAGGGCAGATAATCAGGAGGGCAGATAGTCAGGAGGGCAGATAATCAGGAGGGCAGATATTCAGGAGAGCAGATAATCAGGAGGGCAGATAGTCAGGAGGGCAGATAGTCAGGAGGGCAGATAGTCAGGAGGGCAGATAATCAGGAGGGCAGATAATCAGGAGGACAGATAATCAGGAGGACAGATAATCAGGAGGGCAGATAATCAGGAGGGCAGATAATCAGGAGGGCAGATAATCAGGAGGACAGATAATCAGGAGGGCAGATAGTCAGGAGGGCAGATAGTCAGGAGGGCAGATAGTCAGGAGGGCAGATAGTCAGGAGGGCAGATAATCAGGAGGGCAGATAGTCAGGAGGGCAGATAATCAGGAGGGCAGACAGTCAGGAGGGCAGACAGTCAGGAGGACAGATAATCAGGAGGGCAGATAATCAGGAGGGCAGATAATCAGGAGGGCAGATAATCAGGAGGGCAGATAGTCAGGAGGGCAGATAGTCAGGAGGGCAGATAGTCAGGAGGGCAGATAATCAGGCGGAGCTGCGTCACCACTATCCTTTGTAATTATTTCTTAAAGCAAAGAAACAATGTTTCTGCTAATTACATTTCCGCATGCAAATATTTTTGTTTTTCTCTGGGTGTCCCCAAACAGCGGTTTGAGGAATAATCCCCCCTTTCTGCCGCCGTCCTTCCAGACATTGTTCCAGTCTTATTTATTTATGAAGTCTGAAGGTTAGCGCCTACCTGCTGAGATTAATTAGCGGCTTCTTTGTGGCTGGCGCAGCGCTGTCTGATTAAACGCACACATCTATTTTACGGCTTTTCATGCTCCTTTCACACGATTTCTGCTCCGCTGATTAATATTGAAGCTGTACGTTTTCATTTACAGTGATTTTGTTTTAAATTTATATTTGTCCACCTCCTCGCCTTTCGTATGCAAATAGGCGTGATAACTTTCGCACAAGCCTTGGAGGAGCGGAGGAGGTTTTCACCCCCGCTGTCATCCCCATCGCCAGTGAATGTGACTCCATCATGTTTCTGCGCAGCTTCGATATATTCCCAGATCCGACGTCACGATTTGTCAGTTTCCTTTAAATGAACATTAACCCTTTCCCTCCTGTGGTGTGCTGCAGACCTGGGTCTCCCGAGCGCCCCTTACCCTAAAGCTTCTCTATTCAAGGGCACTTTGTCGATGCCAATCATTGATCTATCTGCTTGGAAACAGATAAATAGTATGTTAATTAGTGAGGCGAATATCAGGACGTCTCTGGAATCCATTCATTTCACGGCTGCATACTAATTGTAAATTCTTTTTGATTTTTTTTTTCAGTTTCATTATTTATTTTTACAGATGTTCCTTAACAATTGACTGTTTTGTATTTGATACATTGTATTACAGTAGAGAACTGGCTGCATTATATGTGCACTGATCTAATGCGGGGAAAACGCTGAACGTGTAGAAAGCCTGATACCTCCAGCCCTGCCGATCATTGTGCGCTCAATGCCAAGTGTCTGCTGGAGGGGTGTAAAGCCGCCAATGCTGGGCTGACACATACAGGTGCTTGTTTCCTAATGATAACATCCTAATTTGCAAAAAAAAGAAAACAAGTTGTAGCCTTGACAATTGCTAATGTAATTGGTTATATTTGGTGTGAAGTTCTGAGGTCGTGGGGTGTATTAATCACCTTGGGAGGTAAAAATGCAACAATAGTCCTTGTGCTCCTGCAGACGACGAATATCAACTACAGTCCTCAGGATAGTTCCTTAAATCAAAATGATGGATATCGTGACCTTAGTGTATGTATCCAGCTCCAATCTCTATAGTCCATCCATGTGCACCAGGACGTAGCCACAGCGACAGATCCTCTTCCCTCCGCATCACAGCAGCAACTCACTGTCCAAACATGTGACTAATGCGGGCTTTACACGAGACGATAGATTGTGCGATGTGTCGTCGGGGTCACGGTTTTCGTGACGCACATCCGGCATAGCGCACAACGTCGTCTCGTGTGACACCTCTGAACGACGCAGTATCGCTCACAAATCGTGAGTCGTGTACTCATCGTTAACTTTCATAATCTCGTTTATTTTCATGGGTGCAGGTTGTTCATCGTTTCTGTGGCATCACACGTTGCTCCGTGTGACACCCTGGGAACGATGAACACAGTGTACCTGCGTCCTATGGCACCCGCCGGCTTAATGGAAGGAAGGAGGTGGGCGGGATGTTTTCGTCTCGCTCATCTCCGCCCCTCCGCTTCTATTGGCCGCCTGCCGTGTGACGTCGCTGTGACGCCGAACGTCCCTCCCACTTCAGGAAGTGGATGTTCGTCACCCACAGCGAGGTCGTCCGGAAGGTAAGTGCGTGTGACGGGGGTTAAACGAGTTTGTGCGCCACGGGCAGCAATTTGCCCGTGACCCAAAAACGACGGGGGCGGATACGATCGATTGTGAAATCGCACAATCAGTCGTCCCGTGTAAAGCAGGCTTTATTGTACTCCATCTTCTGGGATAAGATAAACCCCCTAGATGGGCATAGGTGCTCATCACACCCCTTTACACATTTTTTTTAATCTAACTCCAAGTATGAAGGAGGGCAGTCTGCAGGATTGTGTATCAGGAGGGGGGGTGCCTCCCGTAGAGGGCAACAATAGATGCACAACCTCCCACCAGATGCAGGACAATGAATCCTACTGCACAGCTAAATACATTAGGGGTGCTTCACACATAGCGAGATCGCTACCGAAATCGCTGCTACGGCACGGTTTTGGTGACGCAACAGTGACCTCATTAGCGATCTCGCTGTGTGTGACACTGAGCAGCGATCTGGCCCCTGCTGTGAGGTCGCTGCTCGTTACACACAGCCCTGGTTCGTTTTCTTCAAAGGCGCTCTCCCGCTGTGACACACAGATCGCTGTGTGTGACAGCGAGAGAGCGACAAATGAAGCGAGCAGGAGCCGGCATCTGGCAGCTGCGGTAAGCTGTAACCAGGGTAAACATCGGGTAACCAAGGTGGTTACCCGATATTTACCTTAGTTACCAGCCTCCACAGCTCTCACGCTGCCTGTGCTGCCGGCTCCGGCTCTCTGCACATGTAGCTGCAGTACACATCGGGTTAATTAACCCGATGTGTACTGTAGCTAGGAGAGCAAGGAGCCAGCGCTAAGCAGTGTGCGCGGCTCCCTGCTCTCGCGGTTATGATCGCTGCTTCGGCTGCTGTGTTTGACAGCTAAGCAGCGATCATAACAGCGACTTACAAGGTCGCTGTTACGTCACAGAAAATGGTGACGTAACAGCGACCTCGTTGTCGCTGTCACTTAGTGTGAACCAGCCCTTACAGTCCATGAAGACCAACTAGGATATACACATTTACAACCCCTTCCCCCTTCAAATTGTGTACCCTAAACTGACAAACAAGCAATATCTAATAAAATACAACAATAAGATCGACGTAATTGGCGCTCTGTGCTGTATAAAGTCCAAATCCCATTGAGCTGTGGGTTCCTGTCTACATTCATTGGTCCAATTATCTTTAGTCCACATCCAGCTCCTCACAGTTGGCTACAATTAAGGATGATCGAATACCTCAATTATTCGGCTTCGCGAATATTCACGAATAAGTCGCCGCTATGCGAATGTTCGATGCGTAATGTAAGGGGTACTCTGCACGCTGCGGCATCGCAAGCCGATGCTAGCGATGCCGAGTGCGATAGTCCCCGCCCCCATCGCACATGCGATATCTTGTGATAGCTGCCGTAGCGAACATTATCGCTACGGCAGCCTCACACGCACTTACCTGCCCTGCGACCTCACTCTGGCAGGCGACCCGCCTCCTTCCTAAGCGACGCCTACTGCAGGCGGCCAATAGAAGCGGAGGGGCCGAGATGAGCGGGACGTAACATCCCGCCCACCTCCTTCCTTCCCCATTGCCGGTGGAGGCAGGTAAGGAGATGTTCCTCGCTCCTGAGGCTTCATACACAGCGATGTGTGCTGCCGCAGGAACCGGGAACAACATCGGATCTCCTATTGGTGCGACATTATGAAAATGACCGACGCTGCACAGATCACCGATTTACGACGCTTTTGCGATCGTTTATCGGCCCATCTAGGTTTTACACGTTGCGACGTCACTACCGGTGCCGCATGTGCGTCACTTTCGATTTGACCCCGACAATATCGCAGTAGCGATGTCGCAACGTGCAAAGTACCCCTAAGTCTATGGCAAGCTCAAATAGTTCCGAATAGTTGTTATTCGGGTTTCCCATAGACTTACATTACGCATTGAATATTCACGAATAGTTGAATAGCGGCGACCTATTCGGAAAATATTCGCGAAGCCGAATATTTGAGGTATTAGATCATCCCTAGTTACAATCTATCAGTAGCAGGTAAAATGTTTGAAAACTAAGAGAAGTGACAGATACAATGTTTCTGTTCATCACTGATAGCAAGTAAGAATGGTGAGGGATTGAAACATAAAGGATTATATATGTATATTATATATCTTGTGATTCCCGTGAACTATCGTACTCTTAAGGGCCGTTTACACGCTGCGACATAGCTAACCATATATCGTCGGGGTCACGGTGTTTGTGACGCACATCCAGCGTCGTTAGCGACATCGCAGCGTGTGACACTGATGAGCGACCTTAAACAATCGCAAAAGAGACAAAAATCATTGGCAAATGAGAGGTCGTTCATTTACCAAGAATCGTTGTCTGGTCAGTAGCGATATTGTTCGTCGTTCCTGCGGCAGCACAAATCGCTACATCTGACACCGCAGGAACGAGGAACATCTCCTTACCTGCGTCCACCGGCAATGCGGAAGGAAGGAGGTGGGCGGGATTTTCCGGCCGCTCATCTCCACCCCTCGTCTGCTATTGGAAGGCTGCCGTGTGACGTCGCTGTGACGCCGCACGAACTGCCCCCTTAGAAAGGAGGCGGATCACCGGCCAGAGCGACGTCACAGGGAAGGTAAGTCCGTGTGACGGGTTTTAGCGATGTTGTGCGCCACGGGCAGCGATTTTCCCCTGTCGCACAACTGACGGGGGCGGGTATGCTTGCTAGCGATATCGGTACCGATATCGCAGCGTGTAAAGTACCCTTAAGGGTATGTGGGCACGCTGCGTTCTTGGTTTGACAAAAAAATGCATTCGCTGTGAGTGTCAGATGTAGTGGCGATGGACCTGGAGGGGTGTTTGGGGGTTAATAAAGTGGTGAAAGAGGGTGTTTTTTTGTCTTTTATTTCAAATAAAGGATTTTTTGGTGTTCGTGTTTATTTACTTTCACTTACAGATTAGTGATGGGGGGGTCTCATAGATGCCTGCCATCAGTAATCTAGGACTTAGTAGCAGCTATGCCATTAACTCCATATTACTCTGATTGCCACCGCACCAGGGCAATGGGAAGAGCCAGGTAAAGTCCCGGGAATGTCTCATCTAATGGTTGCGGCAATTCTGGGCGGCTGCTGGCTGATATTTTTAGGCTGGGGGGCTCCCAATAATGTGGGTCTCCCCAGTCTGAGAATACCAGCCTTCAGCATTTTTTTGCCAAAGATTTTGACAAATATTTGTCACACAAAACACTGCCTAAAAAACTGCAAAGTGCGAAAGGAAATTCTGATTTTTCATAGACTTTGCTGGGGGAGGAAAAGCATGCAGGTTGTCAATGACACAGTGCAGTTTACAATGCAACCAAAAGGCAAGAAAAAAACGCAACGTGCGCACATGGCCTTACAGTGCAGTGACGGAGCCGGTGCAGAAGTGACTATTGCCTATTATTACACGGCTAATGCTCTGGATCACAGATAACTCTGATCCCCTCCATTTAACCCCCTCAGGTACCGCGGTCAAGGCTGACTGCAGCTTCGACAGAGGAGCCGCCCTCTGACATTTCAGTTCCCTACAATGTAAGTTTGGGGTGCCTATGGGTTAATACAGCGGCTGCGGGCCTAGTAATGACCCCCCAGGTCTGCCATGTACACTAGCATGGTACGCTGCCTCTCAATTTTAGGGTATATGCACAAATTTTCTGCATGAAATCTGCACCTTCTTGCAGAATAACACAAAAAAACACCCATTTTTGTGGCTTTCAGTGCATTTTTTGGTGCATTTTTTTTCATACATTTTTAAGTCAATGGCTAGAAGAGCTACAAAATGCAAGAAAAAAGCCCTAACAAGTGACATGCTGCAGATTTTTTTTTTCTGCACCAATATCTGCAGAGATCTCAGACTTTGCTAACTTAAGGATAAGCATGCAGATTTCTCAAAAAAACGCATCAAAATTTGCATAAAAAACCGCACCGTGTGCACGTAGCCCTATACTGACGGCCATAATACCCTTCTATATGACAGAAAGAGCACGGTATTTATCCTGCACCATGAACACAACAATAAGTGCAAAAAAACAAACAAATGCTAGATTGTTCTTTATGACTCACAAATAAGGAAAATAAAAAAGTAAATAATTCCCAAAAATAATGATCAAAATTAGAAAACAAAAATATGTAAGTGTGGTATCACCGTGAATACAGCAACATATGGCGGATAAACCCTCCACCCCTCGCTGTGCAATGTAAGGAGGTTACTAGTCTCCTTGGAGAGCAAAATTCCTTCATGGATTTTGCAGATTGCAGCCCGGCGGTGCTACTGGAGGCTCATGGGTAATGATGGAGACTGCCAGTGTTACTGGATGGTCATAGGTAATGATGGAGACTGCCGGTGTTACTGGATGGTCATAGGTAATGATGGAGACTGACGGTGCTACTGGAGAGTCATAGGTAATGATGGAGACTGACGGTGCTACTGGAGGGTCATAGGTAATGATGGAGACCGCCGGTGCTACTGGACGGTCATAGGTAATGATGGAGACTGCCGGTGTTACTGGATGGTCATAGGTAATGATGGAGACTGACGGTGCTACTGGATGGTCATAGGTAATGATGGAGACCGCCAGTGTTACTGGATGGTCATAGGTAATGATGGAGACTGCCGGTGTTACTGGATGGTCATAGGTAATGATGGAGACCGCCGGTGCTACTGGATGGTCATAGGTAATGATGGAGACTGCCGGTGTTACTGGATGGTCATAGGTAATGATGAAGACTGACGGTGCTACTGTAGGGTCACAGGTAATGATGGAGACCGCCGGTGCTACTGGAGGGTCATAGGTAATGATGGAGACTGCCGGTGTTACTGGATGGTCATAGGTAATGATGGAGACTGACGGTGTTACTGGATGGTCATAGGTAATGATGGAGACCGCCGGTGTTACTGGAGGGTCATAGGTAATGATGGAGACCGCCGGTGCTACTGGATGGTCATAGATAATGATGGAGACTGCCGGTGTTACTGGATGGTCATAGGTAATGATGAAGACTGACGGTGCTACTGTAGGGTCACAGGTAATAATGGAGACCGCCGGTGCTACTGGAGGGTCATAGGTAATGATGGAGACTGCCGGTGCTACTGTAGGGTCACAGGTAATGATGGAGACCGCCGGTGCTACTGGAGGGTCATAGGTAATGATGGAGACTGCCGGTGTTACTGGATGGTCATAAGTAATGATGAAGACTGACGGTGCTACTGGAGGGTCATAGGTAATGATGGAGACCGCCGGTGCTACTGGAAGGTCATAGGTAATGATGGAGACCGTCGGTGCTACTGGAGGGTTATAGATGATGATGGAGACTGCCGGTGCGACTGGATGGTCATAGGTAATGATGGAGACTGCCGGTGTTACTGGATGGTCATAGGTAATGATGGAGACTGACGGTGCTACTGGAGGGTCATAGGTAATGATGGAGACCGCCAATGTTACTGGATGGTCATAGGTAATGATGGAGACTGCCGGTGTTACTGGAGGGTCATAGGTAATGATGGAGACCGCCGGTGCTACTGGATGGTCATAGGTAATGATGGAGACTGCCGGTGTTACTGAAGGGTCATAGGTAATGATGGAGACCGCCGGTGCTACTGGAGGGTCATAGGTAATGATGGAGACCGCCAGTGCTACAGGAGGGTTATAGGTAATGATGGAGACCGCCGGTGCTACTGGAGGGTCATAGGTAATGATGGAGACCGCCAGTGCTACAGGAGGGTCATAGGTAATGATGGAGACCGCTGGTGCTACTGGAGGGTCATAGGTGATGATGGAGACCGCCAGTGTTACTGGATGGTCATAGGTAATGATGGAGACCGCTGGTGCTACTGGATGGTCATAGGTAATGATGGAGACCGCTGGTGCTACTGGAGGGTCATAGGTGATGATGGAGACCGCCAGTGTTACTGGATGGTCATAGGTAATGATGGAGACCGCCAGTGCTACAGGAGGGCTATAGGTAATGATGGAGACCGCCGGTGCTACTGGATGGTCATAGGTAATGATGGAGACTGCCGGTGTTACTGAAGGGTCATAGGTAATGATGGAGACCGCCGGTGCTACTGGAGGGTCATAGGTAATGATGGAGACCGCCAGTGCTACAGGAGGGCTATAGGTAATGATGGAGACCGCCGGTGCTACTGGAGGGTCATAGGTAATGATGGAGACCGCCAGTGCTACTGGAGGGTCATAGGTGATGATGGAGACCCCCGCCGGCCTCCCGCTTGGCATATTACACCATACAGATGTCTTTGGACTTGTCACAATGTTTCCTGTTAGCGTCCACTATGCTTATCCTTATATCCTCTCCAGGGTATATATACATCCTATATACGGTTAGGTGACCACCCATGGTTTTGAAGGTGGCAGCATCGTCTTGTTTTGATCAAGGTAAGACCCCTATAGAAAGCGCCTGTGGCGGAGCTGATCCATATTCTGTGCGTGCAGCACAAGGCTGAGCGATGCCATATACATATGAATACAATGGCTCTTCACTGTACATTTGCCTCCGCGCTGGGAGTGTGGCAGGTAATTGTGAGGATATGGTGTAAATCAGGTGCTTTTCTGCTCGGGAGAAGCTGCGCAGGTTCAAGTGCATCTTCAGCCGCTGCGGGGACCATTGTTTTAGCCGCACTTTATAAACCCAAGGCCCTTCCTTTTTATGTTGCAAATACAAAGCAAGAAAAAGTTTCTATGCATCTACGCTGTGGATCCCACCGGAGCCCAGGGACAAGAGCTCGGAGGAGCGGGATCAGCCTGTGCCCCTGCAGCACATCGCACACTCATCCCCACCAGAACGCTCTGCAGGCGCAGCATTGTTCTGCACAAGTTGCAAGGACTCCTTGAGATAATACACAACCTGCCAGCGAGAGGCGAGGTGTCCAGTGCGCAAGATACAACCACACGATGTACCAAACTGTGTCTGTATACACCTGTATATACAAGTGTGAGAAGATATACACCTGTATGTACAAGTGAGAGAGGATATACACCTGTATGTACAAGTGAGAGAGGATATACACCTGTATGTACAAGTGAGAGAGGATATACACCTGTATGTACAAGTGAGAGAGGATATACACCTGTATGTACAAGTGTGAGAAGATATACACCTGTATGTACAAGTGTGAGAGGATATACACCTGTATGTACAAGTGTGAGAGGATATACACCTGTATGTACAAGTGAGAGAGGATATACACCTGTATGTACAAGTGAGAGAGGATATACACCTGTATGTACAAGTGAGAGAGGATATACACCTGTATGTACAAGTGTGAGAAGATATACACCTGTATGTACAAGTGTGAGAGGATATACACCTGTATGTACAAGAGTGAGAGGATATACACCTGTATGTACAAGTGTGAGAAGATATACACCTGTATGTACAAGTGAGAGAGGATATACACCTGTATGTACAAGTGTGAGAAGATATACACCTGTATGTACAAGTGAGAGAGGATATACACCTGTATGTACAAGTGTGAGAGGATATACAACTGTATGTACAAGTGTGAGAGGATATACACCTGTATGTACAAGTGTGAGAAGATATACACCTGTATGTACAAGTGTGAGAAGATATACACCTGTATGTACAAGTGAGAGAGGATATACACCTGTATGTACAAGTGAGAGAGGATATACACCTGTATGTACAAGTGTGAGAGGATATACACCTGTATGTACAAGTGAGAGAGGATATACACCTGTATGTACAAGTGAGAGAGGATATACACCTGTATGTCCAAGTGTGAGAGGATATACACCTGTATGTACAAGTGTGAGAGGATATACAACTGTATGTACAAGTGTGAGAGGATATACACCTGTATGTACAAGTGTGAGAAGATATACACCTGTATGTACAAGTGTGAGAAGATATACACCTGTATGTACAAGTGAGAGAGGATATACACCTGTATGTACAAGTGAGAGAGGATATACACCTGTATGTACAAGTGTGAGAGGATATACACCTGTATGTACAAGTGAGAGAGGATATACACCTGTATGTACAAGTGAGAGAGGATATACACCTGTATGTCCAAGTGTGAGAGGATATACACCTGTATATACAAGTGTGAGAAGATATACACCTGTATGCACAAGTGAGAGAGGATATACACCTGTATGTACAAGTGTGCGAGGATATACACCTGTATGTACAAGTGAGAGAGGATATACACCTGTATGTACAAGTGAGAGAGGATATACACCTGTATGTACAAGTGTGAGAGGATATACACCTGTATATACAAGTGTGAGAAGATATACACCTGTATGCACAAGTGAGAGAGGATATACACCTGTATGTACAAGTGAGAGAGGATATACACCTGTATGTACAAGTGTGAGAAGATATACACCTGTATGTACAAGTGTGAGGATATACACCTGTATGTACAAGTGTGAGAGGATATACACCTGTATGTACAAGTGAGAGAGGATATACACCTGTATGCACAAGTGAGAGAGGATATACACCTGTATGTACAAGTGTGAGGATATACACCTGTATGTACAAGTGTGAGGATATACACCTGTATGTACAAGTGTGAGAGGATATACACCTGTATGTACAAGTGAGAGAGGATATACACCTGTATATACAAGTGAGAGAGGATATACACCTGTATGTACAAGTGTGAGGATATACACCTGTATGTACAAGTGTGAGGATATACACCTGTATGTACAAGTGTGAGAGGATATACACCTGTATGTACAAGTGTGAGGATATACACCTGTATGTACAAGTGTGAGAGGATATACACCTGTATGTACAAGTGTGAGAGGATATACACCTGTATGTACAAGTGAGAGAGGATATACACCTGTATGCACAAGTGAGAGAGGATATACACCTGTATGTACAAGTGTGAGGATATACACCTGTATGTACAAGTGTGAGAGGATATACACCTGTATGTACAAGTGAGAGAGGATATACACCTGTATATACAAGTGTGAGAGGATATACACCTGTATGTACAAGTGTGAGAGGATATACACCTGTATGTACAAGTGTGAGAGGATATACAGTTAGGTCCAGAAATCTTTGGCCAGTGACACAATTTTGGCGAGTTGGGCTCTGCATGCCACCACATTGGATTTGAAATGAAACCTCTACAACAGAATTCAAGTGCAGATTGTAACGTTTAATTTGAAGTTTTGAACAAAAATATCTGATAGAAATTGTAGGAATTGTCACATTTCTTTACAAACACTCCACATTTTAGGAGGTCAAAAGTAATTGGACAAATAAACCAAACCCAAACAAAATATTTTTATTTTCAATATTTTGTTGCGAATCCTTTGGAGGCAATCACTGCCTTAAGTCTGGAACCCATGGACATCACCAAACGCTGGGTTTCCTCCTTCTTAATGCTTTGCCAGGCCTTTACAGCCGCAGCCTTCAGGTCTTGCTTGTTTGTGGGTCTTTCCGTCTTAAGTCTGGATTTGAGCAAGTGAAATGCATGCTCAATTGGGTTAAGATCTGGTGATTGACTTGGCCATTGCAGAATGTTCCACTTTTTTGCACTCATGAACTCCTGGGTAGCTTTGGCTGTATGCTTGGGGTCATTGTCCATCTGTACTATGACGCGCCGTCCGATCAACTTTGCGGCATTTGGCTGAATCTGGGCTGAAAGTATATCCCGGTACACTTCAGAATTCATCCGGCTACTCTTGTCTGCTGTTATGTCATCAATAAACACAAGTGACCCAGTGCCATTGAAAGCTATGCATGCCCATGCCATCACGTTGCCTCCACCATGTTTTACAGAGGATGTGGTGTGCCTTGGATCATGTGCTGTTCCCTTTCTTCTCCAGTCTTTTTTCTTCCCATCATTCTGGTACAGGTTGATCTTTGTCTCATCTGTCCATAGAATACTTTTCCAGAACTGAGCTGGCTTCATGAGGTGTTTTTCAGCAAATGTAACTCTGGCCTGTCTATTTTTGGAATTGATGAATGGTTTGCATCTAGTTGTGAACCCTTTGTATTTACTTTCATGGAGTCTTCTCTTTACTGGTGACTTAGAGACAGATACACCTACTTCACTGAGAGTGTTCTGGACTTCAGTTGATGTTGTGAACGGGTTCTTCTTCACCAAAGAAAGTATGCGGCGATCATCCACCACTGTTGTCATCCGTGGACGCCCAGGCCTTTTTGAGTTCCCAAGCTCACCAGTCAATTCCTTTTTTCTCAGAATGTACCCGACTGTTGATTTTGCTACTCCAAGCATGTCTGCTATCTCTCTGATGGATTTTTTCTTTTATTTCAGCCTCAGGATGTTCTGCTTCACCTCAATTGAGAGTTCCTTAGACCGCATGTTGTCTGGTCACAGCAACAGCTTCCAAATGCAAAACCACACACCTGTAATCAACCCCAGACCTTTTAACTACTTCATTGATTACAGGTTAACGAGGGAGACGCCTTCAGAGTTAATTGCAGCTCTTAGAGTCCCTTGTCCAATTACTTTTGGTCCCTTGAAAAAGAGGAGGCTATGCATTACAGAGCTATGATTCCTAAACCCTTTCTCCGATTTGGATGTGAAAACTCTCATATTGCAGCTGGGAGTGTGCACTTTCAGCCCATATTATATATAGAATTGTATTTCTGAACATGTTTTTGTAAACAGCTAAAATAACAAAACTTGTGTCACTGTCCAAATATTTCTGGCCCTGACTGTACACCTGTATATACAAGTGTGAGAGGATATACACCTGTATGTACAAGTGTGAGAGGATATACACCTGTATGTACAAGGACGAGTATGAGTGTAAGAGGATATACACCTGTATGTACAGGGATGAGTATGAGTGTGAGAGGATATATACCTGTATGTACAAGTGTGAGAGGATATACACCTGTATGTACAGGGACGAGTATGAGTGTGAGAGGATATACACCTGTATCTACAGGGACGAGTATGAGTGTGAGAGGATATACACCTTTATGTACAAGGACGAGTATGAGTATGAGAAAATATACACCTGTATGTACACGTGTGAGAGGATATACACCTGTATGTACAAGGACAAGTATGAGAGGATATACACCTGTATTTACAAGGACGAGTATGAGTATGAGAGGATATACACCTTAATGTGCATATTGCTAATCCCTGCCTAACCGTCCCTGTATACACTAGCATAGATAAAGAGATCTTTAGAAAACGTATTTCTAAAGATCCTTTATGATATGCTAATGAGGCCAGGGACTAGTCGCAAAGGTGTTAGTTCCTTTGGCTAGTCGGCCCCTGTGGGCGTGCTAACATGCTAATGAATGCGCAGTGTCAGAGGTATGGTCGCACTCACCTCTCTTCTGCCACCACACCAGACACTGGATTTCGGCTCAGTGCGCATGATCAGAAGTCCCGGACTTCCAGTGATTCGCACTATGATGCCGGGTGCACGCGTCCCACCTTCAAAATGATGTCGTGCGCATTACCGGAAGTACGGGGACGTTCTGATCGTGCGCACTGAGCCAAAAACCAGCGGCAGCAGAGGTGAGCCCGACCATGCCTCTGACACTGCGCATTGCCCCTGTGGGCATGCTTACATTCTATGTGGGCCGACTAGCCAAGGGAACTAACGACTTTGCGACTAGTCCCTGGCCTCATTAGCATATCGTAAAGGATCTTTAGAAATACTTTTTCTATAGATCTCTTTATCTATGCTACTAGATACAGGAACAATTAGGCAGGGATTAGAGATATGCACCCACAACTGGTGGTTCTGAGTACATAGGGGACCTGACTGGTTCACTTCAACCTTTCCTGTTTGAGGTCAATTAGGAACCAAAATCTAAGCTGAGTGTATGTATGTATGTATGTGTGTATGTGTGTATGTCTGCTAAAGGAATCCATACCGTCACATTTACAATACAATACAACACGACATTTTCCATAGTCACCTTATTTGACTCAGAGAACGTCATAGACTATGTTTTGAGGGGAAAATTTAACCCCACACTTTACAATTATTCACCAAAAAACTTCGTACATGAAAGTCAATGGAGCTTGGAACAAATCTGTTATTATAGACTCCTATTATGGACAGAGAAAGAGACAAAGAGACCCCCCCACACACAGAAAGAGACACACAGACACAGAAAGAGACACACACAGAAAGACACATAAAGAGACACACACAAAGAGATTCACACACAGAAAGAGACACGAACAGAAAAAGACACACAGACAGAAAGAGACACACATACACAGAAAGAGACACACACACAAAAGAGAAACACACAGAAAGAGACACACACACGAAAGAGAAACACACACAGAAAGAGACACACTCACAAAATAAAACGTACACAGAAAGATAAACATACACAGAAAGAGACACAGAAAGAGACACATACACAGAAAGACACACACAGAGAAAGAGACACGCAGAGAAAGAGACACATACACAGAAAGAAACACACAGAAACTATTTGGATGTTTGAGACAATATACAGTGGGAAAAAAGTATTTAGTCAGCCACCGATTGTGCACGTTCTCCCACTTATAAAGATGAGATTTGCCCGTAAGTGACATCAGAGGTGACCACAACTATGAGAGGCAAAATGACAAAACAAATCCTGAAAATCACCGCGTCTGATTTGAAAGAATTTTTTGCAAATTATGGTGGAAAATAAGTATTTAGTCACCTAAAAACATGCAAGAGTTTTGTCTCTCACAGACCTGTTGCTTCTTCTTTAAGAGGCTCCTCTGTCCTCCACTCATTACCTGTAGTAATGGCACCTGCTGTTTGAACTTATTATCAATATAAAAGACACCCGTCGACAACCTCAAACAGTCACACTCCAAACTCCACTATGGTGAAGACCAAAGAGCTGTTGAAGGACACCAGAAACAAAATTGTAGCCCTGCACCAGGCTGGGGGGAAGACTGAATCTGCAATAGGCAAGCAGCTTGGTGTGATAAAATCAACTGTGGGAGCAATAATAAGAAAAAGGAAGACATACAAGACCACTGATAGTCTCCCTCGATCTGGGGCTCCATGCAATATCTCACCCCATAGGGTCAAAATGATCACAAGAACGGTGAGCAAAAATCCCAGAACCACACGAGGAGACCTAGTGAATGACCTGCATAGATCTGGGACCACCATAACAAAGGCTACCATCAGTAACACACTATACCCCCAGGGACTCAGATCCTGCAGTGCCAGACGTGTTCCCCTGCTTAAGCCAGTACATGTCCAGCCCGTCTGAAGTTTGCTAGAGAGCATTTGGATTATCCAGAAGAGTATTGGGAGAATGTCATATGGTCTGATGAAACCAAAGGAGAACTGTTTGGTAGAAACACAACTCGTTGTGTTTGGAGGAGACAGAATGCTAAGTTGCATCCAAAGAACACCATACCTACTGTGAAGCATGGGGGTGGCAGCATCGTGCTTTGGGGCTGTTTCTATGCAAAGGGAACCAGAACGACTGATCCGTGTACATGAAAGAATGAATGGGGCCATGTATCGTGAGATTTTGAGTGCAAATCGCCTTCTATCAGCAAGGGCATTGAAGATGAAACGTGGCTGGGTCTTTCAGCATGATAATGATACCAAGCACACCACCAAGGCAATGAAGGAGTGGCTTCATAAGAAGCATATGAAGGTCCTGGAGTGGCCTAGCCAGTCTCCAGATGTCAACCCCATAGAAAACCTTTGGAGGGAGTTGAAAGTCCGTGTTGTCCAGCGACTGGCACAAAACAACACTGCTCTAGAGGAGATCTGCATGGAGGAATGGGCCAACATACCACCAACAGTGTGTGCCAACCTTGTGAAGACAGAAAACATGTCACCTCTGTCATTGCCAACAAAGGATGGAGAACAAAATATTGAGAGGAACTTTGTTTATTGACCAAATATTTATTTTCCACCAGAATTTCTCCAAAAAATCTTCCCAAATCAGACGCGGGGATTTTCTGGATTTGTTTTCTCATTTTGCCTCTCATAGTTGTGGTCACCTCTGATATCAATTACAGGCAAATCTCATCTTTATAAGGGGGAGAACCTGCACAATTGGGGGCTGAATAATACCCTGAATGTTTATCAGGTGACCTACAGCGACCAATCACAGCTCTGCTTCTGTTTTGTTAAAGGTCAAAGAGCTCTGGTTGGTTGCTATAGGCAACGCAGCACATTGTTAGTATATGAAGCGTCTGTGTGAGGTGATATGATGTCGGTGGTGACTCTTAGCCAACGCTGTTGTGGAGCCTGATGTAAATAACATGACCTTTCCTGTATACTATTGTGTGGGGTTTTATGAGGTAATATATTGGCTGTTTTGATATTTACCCTGCATGTTTATCAGGTGACGTAAAGCAACCAATCACAGCTCTGCTTCTATTTTTCTACAGGTCAGTAATAGGAGCTGTGATTGGTTGCTATAGGCAACGCAGGACATTGTTAGTATAAGAAGCTTGTGTGTGAGGTGATATTATGTCGGTGGGGAGACGGATAGAGACACTTAGTTACTATCCCGGGCATCGCCGGGTACTACAGTTATTTATATTTGCCAAATGCCAGAATAATGAGAATGCTTTAAACTTCTGGTTCAACTGTGTATACAAGAAGTTACTAACCATATTCCAGATCCAGGCCTAGAATCAGTCTGGGCCTAAAGTCTGTAATCTGAGGGATTCACATCCTACTTGGAGGAAGGTTTAATCTGTCGCTGCCTCGTTTCAAGGGACCAAAAGTAATTGGACAATTATCTCAGACGCTCGTTACTGGGCTGCATGGGCAATTCCCACATTATCCATCATTAATTATAAAGGTCTGGAGCTGATTCCAGGTGCGGCATTTGCATTTGGAGCCATTGCTGTGATCCCACAACATGCGGTCAGAGGAGAAACAACATCATTAGGATGAAAAAAGAAGAAGAAATCCAGCAGAGAAAGCAGAAATGTGAGGAGCGGCCAAATCAACAGTTTGACACATTCTGCAAAAAAAACCAACTCACTGGTGAGCCGGGAACTGAAAAAGGACTGGACGGAAGACACCAGTGATGGGTGATCAGAGACTCATACCTTTCTGTTTATGGCTGGATAAAGGACCTGCGTTGCCAAAACCAGGGGCGGACAGTTCATTGGTGGAACCTGTGCAAGTCACCCAAGGGCCCAAGAGGTAAGAGGGGCCCATTACTACCTCCAAAGCAGGTGGAATTGTACATCATGATGAGTTATTAGACTGAAAAGGGCCCTATATTGTTTTTACACAGGGGCCCTTTTCTGTCTGTGTCCGCCAGTGGCCAAAACATTGTGATTTTTCTGCATCAGCAAAGTTACCAAAAGGAAGATGTCTGGTGCCTAGGTTTATTTATACATCTACAAGGAACAGTATGAAGGTGCGAGCATATATTCCTGTATGTATAAGGAGTGTATGTGTCGCGGGCGGGGAGGGCACTGCGCTCCCACCACGCTCGGGTCCGGCGCTGCTGCTGCTCGGTGGCTCAAGCGGTGGGCCGGATCCGGGGACTCGAGCGGCACTCCTCGCCCGTGAGTGAAAGGGGAGTAGTTTGGTTTGGGGGTTTGGTCCGTGATGCCACCCACGGTTTGTGGTGAGGTTGGGGCACAACCGCTGCTGGTGACGGGGATCCCGGGAGCGATGGCAGAGAGCAGCTGGGATGTTGTTTCCCCCTCCGTGGGTAAGGGTTGGTTGTCCCGGGGCCCGGGTGAGGTGAGGCGGGGAGACACGGTTGGTGAGGTGCAGGGTCGCGGGGGCAGCGCGGTGCCGGACGGCACGGTGGTACTCACTCAGCCAAGAACGGATGCAGAGTCTCTGGTAAAACAAACGGCTGGATGGACGGGTCCCGCAGCCGGCTGCTGTAGTTTCTCCCGGACGGTTGGTGGTGGCTGCCTTTCCCTGCACCTTTTGTGTAACTTCGGTCCCGATGGCTTCCCACCGGTAACCCGCTCCCCAGCGTGGATAAATGCCGGAGGAGCCCTTTTGCCCGCAGGCTCTGGCCCTGGGAACTCTAGCTGTGGCGGTAGCTGTATTTCCCTTTCGCTATTTGGACGGTTGCCTTCAATCGGGTCTTGGCTGTTTGGAAACCCCTGGGGTTCTGGTCACTAACGGATTTGACCTGTTTAACGGCGACTCCAAGCCTGGTCGGGGTCCGCAGGCCCTGCCGGTTTGTGCTGGCTTCACTTCGCTCCCCGGTTCGGTACCGGCGGGCCACCGCCCGTCCCCGGTCCTATGGTTCTGCGTTGATCTGACTCTCCTGCAGATGGCCACCACCGTCTTCCAACCTTGCTCTTGGTGCCCGGGCCACATATTCAGACACGGTCAGTCTGCTCCTCTACTACCACTTTACTCCTCACGCTTTGACCTCCCTTACTCAACTCAACTGCCTTCCTTTCCCGCCTCCAGGACTGTGAACTCCTCAGTGGGTGGGGCCAACCACCTGGCTCCACCCCACCTGGTGTGGACATCAGCCCCTGGAGGGAGGCAACAAGGATTTGGTGTCTGTCTGATGTGCCTATCTCGGGGTGTGGGGTGTGTTGTTGCAGTACCTGTGACGACCTGGCTAGTCCAGGGCGCCACATTCCCCCTTGGTTAAATGCAGACCGTCCGCGGGCTGCCCGTCCATCACCGGTTTTATTTATTCTTTTTATTTTTAACTGAAAGAGGTAGAAAACATGAAAAAACATTCAACAAGCATTTTTTTATGGATCGTCCCTTAACGGGAGGAACAGTACTTTAACGTTACAAACGGTAGACATTTTTATTAATAACAACGGTCGGCTTCCGCTCTCCCACCCAAACAACCTGGCCCTGATGCTGCCCCTAAGAAGTGGGCAGCACCCCTTGACCCCAGTCCAGATCCAGGCTGCCCGAGCGGGAACGGGTATGGTGTTTCGCACCCTACGGTCACTTCAGGGGACCCCACGTCCAGGGGGACCCCTGACCCCCGGAGGATGGCCACCGGTCCAGGTGGTGGCCGGGCCCCAGCCTACTCTGCTGCGGGCCCTTCCTCCAATCTGCCTCTCCGGAGGCAGCAACGGAAACAAGCCAACATACTTACATTTCCACTAGTTTGTGGGTGCCCTGCAAGTTCTCAGGCATGTCCATAAGTAGTTTCTTATGCACGGTAACAAAGGGTCCCCACGGGGACTACTTGCCGGCAACGGCCGGATCAATCACAGTCGACAATCAGGTAACATCTTCGGTTGATTACTTTCATTTAACAGGTAACGGTACTGGTGGTCCCAACGGGGACAACGGTGCAACGGTGGACCGCTGCCGCATCCTTTTTCTCCAAGCAGCAGTCTTAGGGCACAGCTGCCATGGCCGCCGCTCCTGGTCAGCCGGTGTGGGGGACGGGCCCAGCCGGAGTCCCATCGTGCTGGCTACGACCGGCACATCCAGTAGTGAGGGGCCCCGCTGTGACATGGCCTGCTCTGCCACTTGGCAGCTACGTTCCCGCGGTGCCTAATCCGATGCCGGGTGTCTGGAAGCGGTCAGCGTGGCTTGCGGTGCTGGCGTCGGGTCGAGGATCGCCTCTGTTGCGGCCGGGCGGACTGCCAGAGCCGTCGTCATCTCCGTCGCAGCCAGGATGGAAGCCGGGACGGGTGCCAGGGCGGTGGTGGTGGTAAAGGTAAGGCCCTGGGGCCGCAGGTCTGGGCCCTCTCCCACAGACGCTACGAGCTCCGCTACCGGTGACATTGGTAACGGGTCGGTCGGGGCGGTGGCCGCGAGCATGGGCAGTAAGAGAGGCGGCGTAGTGGATGGCAGCAGGCCGGCCCCTCAGACGCAGCGGCCGTTCCCTCAGGGACATATGGGCGTGGGTCGCTTACCGACTCCTCGGAAACCACCTCCACTTCGCCTGCCCACACGGTTGCAGCCAGGCCCTTCTTCTCCGACGTCCACTCCGCCATCATGGAGTGGACCGCGGCCTGGAGCTCCTGGCACATCTTGCTGCTGGGTCCAGGAACGTGTTCCGGCAGAGTCCTGGCGTCCCTGCACTTCTGCGGCGCTAATTACATGTGGCCGCTAAGCACTGCCGCTCCTGCGGCCAGCGCTCCTCCGTCAGACACGGACATCTTCTCTCCGTCAGGCGCAGACATCTTGTTTCCGCCCCCCCTTGGTCTTTTCTCAGCACCTCCTCTTCAGTGGCGGAGCTTCAGCTTTCGCGCCTCCACTGCTCGAGAAGACGCTCGAGCGGGAAAATCTTCGCGCCCAAGATGGCGGCTTCTGAAATTTTTCGGCTGGACACCGCCGGCGGGACACAAGGCACACTTCTACCAGCCAGTAGAACGGTAAGACCCTGTTCGTGACGCCAAGTTGTCGCGGGCGGGGAGGGCACTGCGCTCCCACCACGCTCGGGTCCGGCACTGCTGCTGCTCGGTGGCTCAAGCGGTGGGCCGGATCCGGGGACTCGAGCGGCGCTCCTCGCCCGTGAGTGAAAGGGGAGTAGTTTGGTTTGGGGGTTTGGTCCGTGATGCCACCCACGGTTTGTGGTGAGGTTGGGGCACAACCGCTGCTGGTGACGGGGATCCCGGGAGCGATGGCAGGGAGCAGCTGGGATGTTGTTTCCCCCTCCGTGGGTAGGGGTTGGTTGTCCCGGGGCCCGGGTGAGGTGAGGCGGTGAGGCACGGTTGGTGAGGTGCAGGGTCGCGGGGGCAGCGTGGTGCCGGACGGCACGGTGGTACTCACTCAGCCAAGAATGGATGCAGAGTCTCTGGTAAAACAAACGGCTGGATGGACGGGTCCCGCAGCCGGCTGCTGTGGTTTCTCCCGGACGGTTGGTGGTGGCTGCCTTTCCCTGCACCTTTTGTGTAACTTCGGTCCCGATGGCTTCCCACCGGTAACCCGCTCCCCAGCGTGGATATATGCCGGAGGAGCCCTTTTGCCCGCAGGCTCTGACCCTGGGAAATCTAGCTTTGGCGGTAGCTCTATTTCCCTTTCGCTGTTTGGACGGTTGCCTTCAATCGGGTCTTGGCTGTTTGGAAACCCCTGGGGTTCCGGTCACTAACGGATTTGACCTGTTTAACGGCGACTCCAAGCCTGGTTGGGGTCCGCAGGCCCTGCCGGTTTGTGCTGGCTTCACTTCGCTCCCCGGTTCGGTACCGGCGGGCCACCGCCCATCCCCGGTCCTACGGTTCTGCGTTGATCTGCCTCTCCTGCAGACGGCCACCACCGTCTTCCAACCTTGCTCTTGGTGCCCGGGCCACGTACCCAGACACGGTCAGTCTGCTCCTCTACTACCACTTTACTCCTCACTCTTTGACCTCCCTTACTCAACTCAACTTCCTTCCTTTCCCGCCTCCAGGACTGTGAACTCCTCAGTGGGTGGGGCCAACCGCCTGGCTCCACCCCACCTGGTGTGGACATCAGCCCCTGGAGGGAGGCAACAAGGATTTGGTGTCTGTCTGATGTGCCTATCTTGGGGTGTGGGGTGTGTTGTTGCAGTACCTGTGACGACCTGGCTAGTCCAGGGCGCCACATTCCCCCTTGGTTAATTGCAGACCGTCCGCGGGCTGCCCGTCCATCACCGGTTTTATTTATTTTTTTTATTTTTAACTGAAAGAGGTAGAAAACATGTAAAAACATTCAACAAGCATTTTTTATGGATCGTCCCTTAACGGGAGGAACAGTACTTTAACGTTACAAACGGTAGACATTTTTATTAATAACAACGGTCGGCTTCCGCTCTCCCACCCAAACAACCTGGCCCTGATGCTGCCCCTAAGAAGTGGGCAGCACCCCTTGACCCCAGTCCAGATCCAGGCTGCCCGAGCGGGAACGGGTACGGTGTTTCGCACCCTACGGTCACTTCAGGGGACCCCACGTCCAGGGTGACCCCTGACCCCCGGAGGATGGCCACCGGTCCAGGTGGTGGCCGGGCCCCAGCCTACTCTGCTGCGGGCCCTTCCTCCAATCTGCCTCTCCGGAGGCAGCAACGGAAACATGCCAACATATTTACATTTCCACTAGTTTGTGGGTGCCCTGCAAGTTCTCAGGCATGTCCATAAGTAGTTTCTTATGCACGGTAACAAAGGGTCCCTACGGGGACTACTTGCCGGCAACGGCCGGATCAATCACAGTCGACAATCAGGTAACATCTTCGGTTGATTACTTTCATTTAACAGGTAACGGTACTGGTGGTCCCAACGGGGACAACGGTGGACCGCTGCCGCATCCTTTTTCTCCAAGCAGCAGTCTTAGGGCACAGCTACCATGGCCGCCGCTCCTGGTCAGCCGGTGTGGGGGACGGGCCCAGCCGGAGTCCCTCCGTGCTGGCTACGACCGGCACATCCAGTAGTGAGGGGCCCCGCTGTGACGTGGCCTGCTCTGCCGCTTGTCAGCTATGTCCCCGCGGTGCCTCATCCGAGGCCAGGTGTCTGGAAGCGGTCAGCGTGGCTTGCGGTGCTGGCGTCAGGTCGAGGATCGCCTCTGTTGCGGCCGGGCGGACTGCCAGAGCCGTCGTCATCTCCGTCGCGGCCAGGATGGAAGCCGGGACGGGTGCCAGGGCGGTGGTGGTGGTAAAGGTAAGGCCCTGGGGCCGCAGGTCTGGGCCCTCTCCCACAGACGCTACGGGCTCCGCTACCGGTGACATTGGTAACGGGTCAGTCGGGGCAGTGGCCGCGAGCATGGGCAGTAAGAGAGGCGGCGTAGTGGATGGCAGCAGGCCGGGCCCCTCAGACACAGCGGCTGTTCCCTCAGGGACATATGGGCATGGGTCGCTTACCGGCTCCTCGGAAACCACCTCCACTTTGCCTGCCCACACGGTTGCAGCCAGGCCCTTCTTCTCCGA
The DNA here is from genome assembly GCF_048569485.1 of Anomaloglossus baeobatrachus. NCBI lineage: Eukaryota > Metazoa > Chordata > Amphibia > Anura > Aromobatidae > Anomaloglossus > Anomaloglossus baeobatrachus. The sequence continues at coordinate 9,358,901 of NC_134357.1, read as the reverse complement.
CGTCCACTCCGCCATCATGGAGTGGACCGCGGCCTGGAGCTCCTGGCACGTCTTGCTGCTGGGTCCAGGAACGTGTTCCGGCAGAGTCCTGGCATCCCTGCACTTCTGCGGCGCTAATTACATGTGGCCGCTAAGCACTGCCGCTCCTGCGGCCAGCGCTCCTCCGCCAGACACGGACATCTTCTCTCCGTCAGGCGCAGACATCTTTTTTCCGCCCCCCCCCTTGGTCTTTTCTCAGCACCTATTCTTCAGGGGCGGAGCTTCGGCTTTCGCGCCTCCACTGCTCGAGAAGACGCTCGAGCGGGAAAATCTTCGCGCCCAAGATGGCGGCTTCTGAAATTTTTCGGCTGGACACCGCCGGCGGGACACAAGGCGCACTTCTACCAGCCAGTAGAACGGTAAGACCCTGTTCGTGACGCCAAGTTGTCGCGGGCGGGGAGGGCACGGCGCTCCCACCACGCTCGGGTCCGGCGCTGCTGCTGCTCGGTGGCTCAAGCAGTGGGCCGGATCCGGGGACTCGAGCAGCGCTCCTCGCCCGTGAGTGAAAGGGGAGTAGTTTGGTTTGGGGGTTTGGTCCGTGATGCCACCCACGGTTTGTGGTGAGGTTGGGGCACAACCGCTGCTGGTGACGGGGATCCCGGAAGCGATGGCAGGGAGCAGCTGGGATGTTGTTTCCCCCTCCGTGGGTAGGGGTTGGTTGTCCCGGGGCCCGGGTGAGGTGAGGCAGGGAGGCACGGTTGGTGAGGTGCAGGGTCGCGGGGGCAGCGCGGTGCCGGACGGCACGGTGGTACTCACTCAGCCAAGAACGGATGCAGAGTCTCTGGTAAAACAAACGGCTGGATGGACGGGTCCCGCAGCCGGCTGCTGTGGTTTCTCCCGGACGGTTGGTGGTGGCTGCTTTTCCCTGCACCTTTTGTGTAACTTCGGTCCCGATGGCTTCCCACCGGTAACCCGCTCCCCAGCGTGGATATATGCCGGAGGAGCCCTTTTGCCCGCAGGCTCTGGCCCTGGGAATTCTAGCTGTGGTGGTAGCTGTATTTCCCTTTCGCTGTTTGAACGGTTGCCTTCAATCGGGTCTTGGCTGTTAGGAAACCCCTGGGGTTCCGGTCACTAACGGATTTGACCTGTTTAACGGCGACTCCAAGCCTGGTCGGGGTCCGCAGGCCCTGCCGGTTTGTGCTGGCTTCACTTCGCTCCCCGGTTCGGTACCGGCGGGCCACCGCCCGTCCCCGGTCCTACGGTTCCACGTTGATCTGCCTCTCCTGCAGACGGCCACCACCGTCTGCCAACCTTGCTCTCGGAGCCCGGGCCACGTACCCGGACACGGTCAGTCTGCTCCTCTACTACCACTTTACTCCTCACTCTTTGACCTCCCTTACTCAACTCAACTGCCTTCCTTTCCCGCCTCCAAGACTGTGAACTCCTCAGTGGGTGGGGCCAAGCGCCTGGCTCCACCCTACCTGGTGTTGACATCAGCTCCTGGAGGGAGGCAACAAGGATTTGGTGTCTGGCTGATGTGCCTATCTCGGGGTGTGGGGTGTGTTGTTGCAGTACCTGTGACGACCTGGCTAGTCCAGGGCGCCACATATGCACATGGTTGTTTTCCTAAATTTGTACATGTGTTAGTGGGTATATGTGTCGTTAAGTGTGTACAAGTGTCAGTAAGTATGTGTTAGTAAGTGCATACATGACTTAATAAGGCTGCTTTCACACATCCGGATTTTTGCTCTGCGGCACAATACGGCGTTCTGCAGAAAAACCGCAACCGGCTTTTGTAACGCCGATTGCGGTTTTTTTTTGCATAGACTTACATTAGTGCCGTATTGTGCCGCAGGGGCTTGCGTTCGGTCCAGTTTTTGCCGCATGCGGCAGATTTAGCCGATGCGGCGGCCGGATCGAACGTTCCCTGCAACGTTTTTTGCTCCGGCAAAAAACGCCGCATCGCGCCGCATCCGGCCGCTGCGGTGCATTTTTCAATGCATCCCTATGGAGGCCGGATGCGGCGCGATGCGGAAAAAACGCATCCGGTCGCCGCATGCGGTTTTTTCCACTGCGCATGCTCAGTAGCATGCCGCAACCGGAAAAAAACGGACCGGCCGCATGTAAAAACTTATGCAAAGGATGCGGTGTTTTCGCCGCATCCGTTGCATAGTTTTCACAGCCGGATTGAGCCGCAGGGCTCAAACCGGATGTGTGAAAGTAGCCTAAGTGGGCATGTGTTAGTGTGTGCTAATATGTGTGTATATGTGTTGATAAGTGTATATATTTTCACAGTGTGTCAGTGCAATAACAAATATGTACATATGTTGTTAGGTGTAAACATGTATCAGTATGTGTGTACGTGTATCATTGTGTAAGTATGTACATATGTGAGAGAATGCATGTGGTAGTTTGTATGTGTCGGTTACTATGTATGCGTCAGGGATAGTGCACATTCAGCAGGGGAAATAAGTATTGAACACGTCACTAATTTTGTAAGTAAATATATTTCTAAAGCTTATATCGACATGAATTTCTCACCATCCAATCCACAAAGGCACAGAAATCAAACCAGAGACGTCCATTTAAGTTATGCGTAATAATTAGAAATGACACGGAAAAAGTATTGAACAAATAAAGTAAGAAAAGTGCAAAAAGCCCTAGAAAGTCCTGACACCCGCTGAAATGTATTAGTAATTAGAAAGCAATAATGTCACTTTGTGAAACATTATATCATCTGGTTCAACTGATGGTCGATAAAAAGGAGTCTCATTACCAAGATGCCACACAAGAAACATCTCATGATGGGCAAGACCAAGGAGCTGTCTCAATACCTTCACAACCTTATTGTTGCAAAACATACTAATGGCATTGGTTACATAAAAATTTCTAAACTACTGAAGGATCCAGTGAGAACTGCTTGGGCCATAATCCAGAAGTGGAAAGAACATAATTTCACCATAAACTGGACACGACCAGGTGCTGCCCACAATACACTAGACAGAAGAGTGAAAAGAATTATCAGAAGAGTTGTCCAAGGGCGAAGAACACATGTGAAGAGCTACAGAAAGACCTGGAATCAGCAGGTACAATTGTTTCACAGAAAACAATAAGTAATGCACTCCCCCTCCATGGCCTGTATGCACACTACTGTATGCATGCTCCTGTATGCACGCTCCTTTATGCACGCTCACCACACAAGACTCCATTTGTGAACAAAAAACAGGTTCAAGAGCATTTGAAGTTTGATCAATGACATTTACGCAAGTCTGTGAATATAGTCTGGGCAGGTGAGACCAAAACTGAACTCTTTGGAGGCCATGATATACACCATGTTTGGAGGCAAAAGGCAAATCACCCAAAAAATACCAACAATACTGTGTGGAGGTGGGAACATCATGGTGTGCGGCTGTTTTTCAGCAGATGGCACTGGCAAACATCATATAATTGAAGGACGGATAAATGGACAAATGTACGAGACATTCCTGATAAACATCTGCTGCCATCTTCCAGGATGATGAAGATGAAACGAGGGCGGACGTTTCAGCAGACAATGATCCCAAACACACAGCCGAGGAGAGAGAAAATAAATCTGCTAGAATGGCCGAGCCGATCACCGGAGCTAAATCCAATAGAAAATGTCTGGAAGGAACTAAAGCTCAGAGTTCATAGAAGGAGCTGGGACCTGCAGGATGTGAGGAGTGTGTGTGGAAGAATGGCCAAAATCCACCCGAGCAATGCAGGCGACTAGTGTCTCCATACATAATGTGAGGAGTGTGTGTGGAAGAATGGGCCAAAATCCACCCGAGCAATGCAGGCGACTAGTGTCTCCATACAGGATGTGAGGACTGTGTGTGGAAGAATGGTCCAAAATCCACCTGAGCAATGCAGGTGACTAGTGTCTCCATACAGGATGTGAGGAGTGTGTGCGGAAGAATGGACCAAAATCCACCTGAGCAATGCAGGTGACTAGTGTCTCCATACAGGATGTGAGGAGTGTGTGTGCGGAAGAATGGGCCAAAATCCACCTGAGCAATGCAGGTGACTAGTGTCTCCATACAGGATGTGAGGAGTGTGTGTGGAAGAATGGCCAAAATCCACCCGAGCAATGCAGGCGACTAGTGTCTCCATACAGGATGTGAGGAGTGTGTGTGGAAGAATGGGCCAAAATCCACCCGAGCAATGCAGGCGACTAGTGTCTCCATACAGGATGTGAGGACTGTGTGTGGAAGAATGGTCCAAAATCCACCTGAGCAATGCAGGTGACTAGTGTCTCCATACAGGATGTGAGGACTGTGTGTGGAAGAATGGTCCAAAATCCACCTGAGCAATGCAGGTGACTAGTGTCTCCATACAGGATGTGAGGAGTGTGTGCGGAAGAATGGACCAAAATCCACCTGAGCAATGCAGGCGACTAGTGTCTCCATACAGGATGTGAGGAGTGTGTGTGCGGAAGAATGGGCCAAAATCCACCTGAGCAATGCAGGTGACTAGTGTCTCCATACAGGATGTGAGGAGTGTGTGTGGAGGAATGGCCTAAAATCCACCTGAGCAATGCAGGCGACTAGTGTCTCCATACAGGATGTGAGGAGTGTGTGCGGAAGAATGGACCAAAATCCACCTGAGCAATGCAGGCGACTAGTGTCTCCATACAGGATGTGAGGAGTGTGTGCGGAAGAATGGGCCAAAATCCACCTGAGCAATGCAGGCGACTAGTGTCTCCATACAGGATGTGAGGAGTGTGTGCGGAAGAATGGGCCAAAATCCACCTGAGCAATGCAGGTGACTAGTGTCTCCATACAGGATGTGAGGAGTGTGTGCGGAAGAATGGACCAAAATCCACCTGAGCAATGCAGGTGACTAGTGTCTCCATACAGGATGTGAGGAGTGTGTGCGGAAGAATGGACCAAAATCCACCTGAGCAATGCAGGTGACTAGTGTCTCCATACAGGATGTGAGGAGTGTGTGCAGAAGAATGGACCAAAATCCACCTGAGCAATGCAGGCGACTAGTGTCTCCATACAGGATGTGAGGAGTGTGTGCGGAAGAATGGACAAAATCCACCTGAGCAATGCAGGCGACTAGTGTCTCCATACAGGATGTGAGGAGTGTGTGCAGAAGAATGGGCCAAAATCCACCTGAGCAATGCAGGCGACTAGTGTCTCCATACAGGATGTGAGGAGTGTGTGCGGAAGAATGGACCAAAATCCACCTGAGCAATGCAGGTGACTAGTGTCTCCATACAGGATGTGAGGAGTGTGTGCGGAAGAATGGACCAAAATCCACCTGAGCAATGCAGGTGACTAGTGTCTCCATACAGGATGTGAGGAGTGTGTGTGCAGAAAAATGGGCCAAAATCCACCTGAGCAATGCAGGCGACTAGTGTCTCCATACAGGAGGAGTCTGGAAGCTTCAGCACCAATAAAGGAGACTGTGCCAAGTATTAAATACATTTCAGTAACGTGTTCAACACTTTCCCCTGTGACATTTCTCATTATTACGTATAACTTAATTTATGGACATCTGTGGTTTCCGTAGTGTGCATTATACATTAGTCAGTGCATATGTGTTTGTGTCAGTCTGTATATGGGTGTAGCGGAGTATGTATTGTTATGTGCTGCACCATGTACCAATGTGTGGGTCGCTGTGTTCATCTGACTGTGATCAGTCTTCTGGCTTTCAGGCTCCAGCCCACAGTCACACTTCCCTGTCCCCCGTATATCCCCCTGTGTGGGTTCCTGTTCCCTATGTGTGTCCCTGAGTCTCCCCATGTAACCTCTGCCCATGGCTGCCGGTGGCTGTCAGTCGTCCTGCTGCCAGGCTCCAGCCCACAGTCATACACACTTCCCTACACTCCTGTTGGTCCCCCGTATGTGCCCCTGAGTCTCCCTGTTTCAGCTTTACCCGAGGCTGCCGGTGGCTGTCAGTCTTCTTCCTGCCAGGCTCCAGCCCACAGTCACACTTCCCTGTCCCCCGTATATCCCCCTGTGTGTGTCCGTGTACTCTATGTGTGCCCGAGTCTCCCTGTGTAAGCTCTGCCCATGGCTGCCGGTGGCTTTCAGTCGTCCTGCTGCCAGGCTCCAGCCCACAGTCATACACACTTCCCTGCACCCCTGTGTGGGTCCCTTCCCCTGTGTCCCACTGTGTGTACCCCCGGGTCTGCGTCAGGTCAGCTCGTGTCTGCCGGTGGCAGTTAGGCTTCCTGCTGCCAGGCTCTAGCCCACAATCGCACACACTTCCCTGCGCCCCTGTGTGGGTCCCTGTCCCCTGTATACCCCTTTGTGGGTCCCATCCCCTTGTGTGGGTCTCTGCCCCCCTGGGATCCTGTGTCAGTTCTGCCCATGGCTGTCAGTCTTCCTGCTGCCAGGCTCCAGCCCACACTTCCCTGTGCCCCTGTGTGGATCCCCATCCTTTGTCCCCCTTTTCCCTGTGTGTCCCAATTTATGGGTACCTGTCCTTTGTGTCCCCCTGTGTCAATCTCTTTGTGCTCCCCTGGGCCCCTGTGTCAGATCTGCTCGTGGCTGCCGGTGGCTGTCAGTCTTCCTGCTGCCAGGCTCCAGCCCACAGTCGCACACACTTCCCTGTCTCCTTTGTCCCCCTTTTCCCTGTATGTCCTTCTGTGTGGGTCCCTGTATGTGGGGCTCTGTCACCCTGTGTGGATCTCTGTCCCCATGTGGGTCCCTGTGCCCCTGTGTGGGTCCCTGTGCCCCTGTGTGGGTCCCTGTGCCCCTGTGTGGGTCCCTGTGCCCCTGTGTGGGTCCCTGTATGTGTGTCTCTGTCCCCGTGTCCCCCTTTTCCCTGTATCTCCTCCTGCGTGGGTCCATGTTGCCCTGTGTGGGTTCCAATCCTCCTGTGTGGGTCTCTGTCCCCGTGTGTCTCTCTGTGTGCTCCCCTGTGTCAGCTCTGCCCGTGTCTGCCAGTGGCTGTCAGTCTTCCTGCTGCCAGGCTCCAGCCCACAGTTGCACATACTTTCCTGTCTCCTGTGTCCCTCTTTTCCCTGTGTGTCCCTGTCCCTGTGTGGGTCCCTGTATGTGGGTCTCTGTTCCCCTGTGTGTGCTCCACTTGGCCCCTGTGTCAGCTCTGCCCGTGTCTGCCGATGGCTGTCAGTCTTCCTGCTGCCAGGCTCCAGCCCACAGTCGCACACACTTCCCTGTCTCCTGTGTCCCCCTTTTCCCTGTGTGTCCCCCTGTGTTGGTATCTGACCCCCTGAATGGGTCCCTGTCCCCCTCTGTGTGCTCCCCTGTGTCAACTCTGCCTGTGGCTGCCGGTGGCTGTCAGGCTTCCTGCTGCCAGGCTCCAGCCCAGTTGCACACACTTCCCTGTCTCCTGTGTCCCCCTTTTCCTTGTATGTCCCCCTTTGTGGGTCCCTGTCCCCCTGTGTGGGTCTCTGTCCCCCTCTGTGTGCTCCCCTGGGCCTCTGTGTCAGCTCTGCCCGTGGCTGTCGGTGGCCGTCAGTCTTCCTGCTGCCAGGCTCCAGCCCTCAGTCGCACACACTTCCCTGTCTCCTGTGTCCCCCTTTTCCATGTGTGTCCCCCTGTGTGGGTCCCTGTCCCACTGTGTGGGTCTCTGTTCTCCTGTGTGGGTCCCTGCCCCCCTGTGTGGGTCTCTGTTCCCCTGTGCCCCCTGTGTATGCTCCTCTGGGCCCCTGTGTCAGCTCCGCTCGTGGCTGCCGGTGGCTGTCAGTCATCCTACTGCCAGGCTCCAGCCCACAGTCGCACTCCCTTCCCTCTGTGTCCCCCTTTTCCCTGTGTCCCCCCCTGTGTGGGTCTGTGTCCTCCTGTGTAGGTCCCTGTCCCCCTGTGTGTGTCGCTGCCCCCCTGTGTCCCCCTGTGTCTGCTCCTCTGGGCCCCTGTGTCACCTCTGCTCGTGGCTGCCGGTGGCTGTCAGTCTTCCTGCTGCCAGGCTCCAGCCCACAGTCGCACACACTTCCCTGTCTCCTGTGTCCACCTTTTCCCTGTGTGTCCCCCTTTTCCCTGTGTGTCCTCCAGTGTTGGTCCTTGTCCTCCTGTGTGGGTCTCTGTCCCCCTGTGTGGGTCTCTGTCCCCTGTGTGTGCTCCTCTGGGCCCCTGTGTCAACTCTGCCCGTGGCTGCCGGTGGCTTTCAGTCTTCCTGCTGCCAAGCTCCAGCCCACAGTAGCACACACTTCCCTGTCTCCTGTGTCCCCGTGTGGGTCTCTGTCCCCCTGTGTGGGTCCCTGTCCCCCTGTGTGGGTCTCTGTCCCCCTGTGTGGGTCTCTGTCCCTTATGTACCCCTCTGTGTGTTTCCTTGCGCTCCTGTGTCAGCTCTGCCGGTGGCTGTCAGTCTTCCTGCTGCTAGGCTCCAGCCCACAGTCGCACACACTTCCCTTTCTCTTGTGTCCCCCTTTTCCCTGTGTGTCCTCCTGTGTGGCTCGCTGTCCCCCTATGTGGGTCTCTGTCCCCTGTGTCCCCCTCTGTGTGTTCCCTTGGGCTCCTGTGCCAGCTCTGCTCGTGGCTGCCGGTGGCTGTCAGTCTTCCTGCTACCAGGCTCCAGCCCACAGTCGCACACACTTCCCTGTCTCTTGTGTCCCCCTTTTCCCTGTGTGTCCCCCTGTGTGGGTCCCTGCCCCCCTGTGTGAGTCCCTGCCCCCCTGTGTGGGTCTCTGCCCCCCTGTGTGGGTCCCTGCTCCCCTGTGTGGGTCTCTGTCCTCCTGTGTGGGTCCCTGTCCTCCTGTGAGTGTCTCTGTCCCCCTGTGAGTGTCTCTGTCCCCCTGTGTGGGTCTCTGTCCCCTGTGTCCCCCTCTGTGTGCTCCCCTGGACCCCGTGTCAGCTCTGCCCGTGGCTGCCGATGGCTGTCAGTCTTCCTGCTGCCAGGCTCCAGCCCACAGTCGCACACACTTCCCTGTCTCCCACTTTTCCCTGTGTGCCCCACTGTGTGGCTCTCTGTCCGCGTGTCCCCCTGTGTGTGCTCCTCTGGGCCTCTGTGTCAGCTCTGCCCGTGGCTGCCGGTGGCTGTCAGTCTTCCTGCTGTGAGGCTCCAGCCCACAGTTGCACACACTTCCCTGTCTCCTGTGTCCCCCTTTTCCTTGTATGTCCCCCTTTGTGGGTCCCTGTCCCCCTGTGTGGGTCTCTGTCCCCCTGTGTCTGCTCCCCTGGGCCTCTGTGTTAGCTCTGCCCGTGGCTGTCGGTGGCCGTCAGTCTTCCTGCTGCCAGGCTCCAGCCCACAGTCGCACACACTTCCCTGTCTCCTGTGTCCCTCTTTTCCCTGTGTGTCCCCCTGAGTGGGTACTTGTCCTCCTGTGTTGGTCCCTGTCCCACTGTGTGGGTCTCTGTCCTCCTGTGTGGGTCCCTGCCCCCCTGTGTGGGTCTCTGTCCCCCTGTGTCCCCCTATGTGTGCTCCCCTGTGTCAGCTCTGCTCGTGGCTGCCGGTGGCTGTCAGTCTTCCTGCTGCCAGGCTCCAGCCCACAGTCGCTCTCCCTTCCATCTGTGTCCCCCCCTGTGTGGGTCCGTGTCCTCCTGTGTAGGTCCCTGTCCCCCTGTGTGGGTCGCTGCCCCCCTGTGTCCCCCTGTGTCTGCTCCTCTGGGCCCCTGTGTCACCTCTGCTCGTGGCTGCCGGTGGCTGTCAGTCTTCCTGCTGCCAGGCTCCACGCCACAGTCGCACACACTTCCCTGTCTCCTGTGTCCACCTTTTCCCTGTGTGTCCCCCTTTTCCCTGTGTGTCCTCCAGTGTGGGTCCTTGTCCTCCTGTGTCGGTCTCTGTCCCCCTGTGTGGGTCTCTGTCCCCTGTGTGTGCTCCTCTGGGCCCCTGTGTCAACTCTGCCCGTGGCTGCCGGTGGCTTTTAGTCTTCCTGCTGCCAGGCTCCAGCCCACAGTAGCACACACTTCCCTGTCTCCTGTGTCCCCTTGTGGGTCTCTGTCCCCCTGTGTGGGTCCCTGTCCCCCTGTGTGGGTCTCTGTCCCTTGTGTACCCCTCTGTGTGTTCCCTTAGGCTCCTGTGTCAGCTCTGCCCGTGGCTGCCGGTGGCTGTCAGTCTTCCTGCTGCTAGGCTCCAGCCCACAGTCGCACACACTTCCCTTTCTCCTGTGTCCCCCTTTTCCCTGTGTGTCCCCCTGTGTGGGTTCCTGTCCCCCTGTGTGGGTTTCTGTCCCCTGTGTCCCCCTCTGTGTGTTCCCTTGGGTTCCTGTGTCAGCTCTGCCCGTGGCTGCCGATGGCTGTCAGTCTTCCTGCTGCCAGGCTCCAGCCCACAGTCGCACACACTTCCCTGTCTCCTGTGTCCCCCTTTTCCCTGTGTGTCCCCTTGTGTGGGTCCCTGTCCCCCTGTGTGGGTCTCCGTTCCCTGTGTCCCCCTGTGTGGCTCTCTGTCCCCCTGTGTCCGTTCCCCTTGGCCCGTGTCAGCTCTGCCCGTGGCTGCCGATGGCTGTCAGTCTTCCTGCTGCCAGGCTCCAACCCACAGTCGCACACACTTCCCTATCTCCTGTGTCCCCCTTTTCCCTGTGTGTCCCCCGGTGTGGGTCCCTGTCCCCCTGTGTGGGTCCCTGTCCCCCTGTGTGGGTCCCTGTCCCCCTGTGTGGGTCTCTGTTACCCTGTGTCCCCTGTGTGTGCTCCTCTGGGCCCCTGTGTCAGCTCCGCTCGTGGCTGCCGGTGGCTGTCAGTCTTCCTGCTGCCAGGCTCCAGCCCACAGTCGCACACACTTCCCTGTCTCCTGTGTCCCCCTTTTCCCTGTGTGTCCCCGTGTGGCTCTCTGTCCCCCTGTGTGGGTCCCTGTCCCCCTGTGTGGGTCCCTGTCCCCCTGTGTGGCTCTCTGTCCCCGTGTCCCCCTGTGTGTGCTCCTCTGGGCCCCTGTGTCAGCTTCGCTCGTGGCTGCCGGTGGCTGTCAGTCTTCCTGCTGCCAGGCTCCAACCCACAGTCGCACACACTTCCCTGTCTCCTGTGTCCCCCTTTTCCCTGTGTGTCCCCCGGTGTGGGTCCTTGTCCCCCTGTGTAGGTCCCTGTCCCCCTGTGTGGGTCCCTGTCCCCCTGTGTGGGTCTCTGTTCCCCTGTGTCCCCTGTGTGTGCTCCTCTGGGCTTCTGTGTCAGCTCCGCTCGTGGCTGCCGGTGGCTGTCAGTCTTTCTGCTGCCAGGCTCCAGCCCACAGTCGCACACACTTCCCCGTCTCCTGTGTCCCCCTTTTCCCTGTGTGTCCCCCTGTGTGTCCCCCTGTGTGGGTCTTTGTCCCCCCTGTGTGGGTCTGTGTCCCCCTGTGTGGGTCTCTGTCCCCCTGTGTGGGTCTCTGTCCCCCTGTGTGTGCTCCTCTGGGCCTCTGTGTCAGCTCTGCCCATGGGTGCCGGTGGCTGTCAGTCTTCCTGCTGCCAGGCTCCAGCCCACAGTCGCACACACTTCCCTGTCGCCTGTGTCCCCCTTTTCCCTGTGTGTCCCCGTTTTCCATGTGTGTCCCCCTGTGTGGCTCTCTGTCCGCCTGTGTGGGTCCCTGTCCCCCTGTGTGGGTCCCTGTCCCCCTGTGTGGGTCTCTGTTCCCCTGTGTCCCCTGTGTGTGCTCCTCTGGGCCCCTGTGTCAGCTCCGCTCGTGGCTGCCGGTGGCTGTCAGTCTTCCTGCTGCCAGGCTCCAGCCCACAGTCGCACTCCCTTCCCTGTGTGTCCCCCTTTTCCCTGTGACCCCCCCCTGTTTGGGTCCCTGTCCTCCTGTAAGTGTCCCTGTCCCCCTGTGAGTGTCTCTGTCCCCCTGTGTGGCTCTCTGTCCCCGTGTCCCCCTGTGTGTGCTCCTCTGGGCCTCTGTGTCAGCTCTGCCTGTGGCTGCCGGTGGCTTTTAGTCTTCCTGCTGCCAGGCTCCAGCCCACAGTAGCACACACTTCCCTGTCTCCTGTGTCCCCGTGTGGGTCTCTGTCCCCCTGTGTGGGTCTCTGTCCCCCTGTGTGTGGCTCTCTGTCCCCCTGTGTGGGTCTCTGTCCCCTGTGTCCCCCTCTGTGTGTTCCCTTGGGCTCCTGTGCCAGCTCTGCTCGTGGCTGCCGGTGGCTGTCAGTCTTCCTGCTACCAGGCTCCAGCCCACAGTCGCACACACTTCCCTGTCTCCCCCTTTTCCCTGTGTGGCTCTCTGTCCCCGTGTCCCCCTGTGTGTGCTCCTCTGGGCCTCTGTGTCAGCTCTGCCCGTGGCTGCCGGTGGCTGTCAGTCTTCCTGCTGCGAGGCTCCAGCCCACAGTTGCACACACTTCCCTGTCTCCTGTGTCCCCCTTTTCCTTGTATGTCCCCCTTTGTGGGTCCCTGTCCCCCTGTGTGGGTCTCTGTCCCCCTGTGTATGCTCCCCTGGGCCTCTGTGTGAGCTCTGCCCGTGGCTGTCGGTGGCCGTCAGTCTTCCTGCTGCCAGGCTCCACGCCACAGTCGCACACACTTCCCTGTCTCCTGTGTCCGCCTTTTCCCTGTGTGTCCCCCTTTTCCCTGTGTGTCCTCCAGTGTGGGTCCTTGTCCTCCTGTGTGGGTCTCTGTCCCCCTGTGTGGGTCTCTGTCCCCTGTGTGTGCTCCTCTGGGGCCCTGTGTCAACTCTGCCCGTGGCTGCCGGTGGCTTTTAGTCTTCCTGCTGCCAGGCTCCAGCCCACAGTAGCACACACTTCTCTGTCTCCTGTGTCCCCGTGTGGGTCTCTGTCGCCCTGTGTGGGTCCCTGTCCCCCTGTGTGGGTCCCTGTCCCCCTGTGTGGGTCTCTGTCCCCCTGTGTGGGTCTCTGTCCCTTGTGTACCCCTCTGTGTGTTCCCTTAGGCTCCTGTGTCAGCTCTGCCCGTGGCTGCCGGTGGCTGTCAGTCTTCCTGCTGCTAGGCTCCAGCCCACAGTCGCACACACTTCCCTTTCTCCTGTGTCCCCCTTTTCCCTGTGTGTCCCCCTGTGTGGGTCTTTGTCCCCCCTGTGTGGGTCTTTGTCCCCCCTGTGTGGGTCTCCGTTCCCTGTGTCCCCCTGTGAGTCTCTCTGTCCCCCTGTGTCCGTTCCCCTTGGCCCGTGTCAGCTCTGCCTGTGGCTGCCGGTGACTGTCAGTCTTCCTGCTGCCAGGCTCCAGCCCACAGTCGCACACACTTCCCTGTCTCCTGTGTCCTCCTTTTCCCTGTGTGTCCCCCTGTGTGGGTCTTTGTCCCCCCTGTGTGGGTCTGTGTCCCCCTGTGTGGGTCTCTGTCCCCCTGTGTGTGCTCCTCTGGGCCCCTGTGTCAGCTCTGCCCATGGGTGCCGGTGGCTGTCAGTCTTCCTGCTGCCAGGCTCCAGCCCACAGTCGCACACACTTCCCTGTCTCCTGTGTCCCCCTTTTCCCTGTGTGTCCCCCTTTTCCCTGTGTGTCCCCCTTTTCCATGAGTCTCCCCCTGTGTGGCTCTCTGTCCCCCTGTGTGGGTCCCTGTCCCCCTGTGTGGGTCTCTGTTCCCCTGTGTCCCCTGTGTGTGCTCCTCTGGGCCCCTGTGTCAGCTCCGCTCGTGGCTGCCGGTGGCTGTCAGTCTTCCTGCTGCCAGGCTCCAGCCCACAGTCGCACTCCCTTCCCTGTGTGTCCCCCTTTTCCCTGTGACCCCCCCCTGTGTGGGTCCCTGTCCTCCTGTGAGTGTCTTTGTCCCCCTGTGTGGCTCTCTGTCCCCGTGTCCCCCTGTGTGTGCTCCTCTGGGCCTCTGTGTCAGCTCTGCCTGTGGCTGCCGGTGACTGTCAGTCTTCCTGCTGCCAGGCTCCAGCCCACAGTCGCACACACTTCCCTGTCTCCTGTGTCCCCCTTTTCCCTGTGTGTCCCCCTGTGTGGGTCTTTGTCCCCCCTGTGTGGGTCTGTGTCCCCCTGTGTGAGTCTCTGTCCCCCTGTGTGGGTCTCTGTCCCCCTGTGTGTGCTCCTCTGGGCCTCTGTGTCAGCTCTGCCTGTGGCTGCCGGTGGCTGTCAGTCTTCCTGCTGCCAGGCTCCAGCGCACAGTCGCACACACTTCCCTGTCTCCTTTGTCCCCCTTTTCCCTGTGTGTCCCCCTTTTCCCTGTGTGTCCCCCTTTTCCATGTGTGTCCCCCTTTTCCATGTGTGTCCCCCTGTGTGACTCTCTGTCCCCCTGTGTCCCCCTGTGTATGCTCCTCTGGGCTCCTGTGTCAGCTCTGCCCATGGCTGCCGGTGGCTGTCAGTCTTCCTGCTGCCAGGCTCCAGCCCACAGTCGCACACACTTCCCTGTCTCCTGTGTCCCCCTTTTCCCTGTGTGTCCTCCTGTGTGGGTCTCTGTCCCCGTGTGGGTCTCTGTCCCCCTGTGTGTGCTCCCCTGTGTCAGATCTGCCCGTGGCTGCCGGTGGCTGTCAGTCTTCCTGCTGCCAGGCTCCAGCCCACAGTCGCACACACTTCCGTCTCCTGTGTCCCCCTTTTCCCTGTGTCCCCCCTGTGTGGGTCTGTGTCTCCCTGTGTGGGTCCCTGTTCCCCTGTGTGGGTCTCTGTCCCCCTGTGTGTGCTCCCCTGTGTCAGCTCTGCCTGTGGCTGCCGGTGGTTGTCAGTCTTCCTGCTGCCAGGCTCCAGCCCACAGTCGCACACACTTCCTTGTCTCCTGTGTCCCCCTTTTCCCTGTGTGTCCCCCTTTTCTCTGTGTGTCCCCCTTTTCCCTGTGTGTCCCCCTGTGTGGCTCTCTGTCCCCCTGTGTCCCCCTGTGTATGCTCCTCTGGGCCCCTGTGTCAGCTCTGCCCGTGCTGCTGGTGGCTGTCAGTCTTCCTGCTGCTGCCAGGCTCCAGCCCACAGTCGCACACACTTCCCTGTCTCCTGTGTCCCCCTTTTCCCTGTGTGTCCCCCTTTTCCCTGTGTCCCCCCTGTGTGGGTCTGTGTCCCCTTGTGTGGGTCCCTGTCCCCCTGTGTGGGTCCCTGTTCCCCTGTGTGGGTCCCTGTCCCCCTGTGTGTGCTCCCCTGTGTCAGCTCTGCCCGTGCTTCCGGTGGCTGTCAGTCTTCCTGCTGCTGCCAGGCTCCAGCCCACAGTCGCACACACTTCCCTGTCTCCTGTGTCCCCCTTTTCCCTGTGTCCCCCCTGTGTGGGTCTGTGTCCCCCTGTGTGGGTCCCTGTTCTCCTGTGTGGGTCTGTGTCCCCCTGTGTGGGTCTCTGTCCCCCTGTGTGGGTCCCTGTCCCCCTGTGTGTGCTCCCCTGTGTCAGCTCTGCCCGTGCTGCCGGTGGCTGTCAGTCTTCCTGCTGCTGCCAGGCTCCAGCCCACAGTCGCACACACTTCCCTGTCTCCTGTGTCCCCCTTTTCCCTGTGTCCCCCCTGTGTGGGTCTGTGTCCCCCTGTGTGGGTCCCTGTTCCCCTGTGTGGGTCCCTGTCCCCCTGTGTGTGCTCCCCTGTGTCAGCTCTGCCCGTGCTGCCGGTGGCTGTCAGTCTTCCTGCTGCTGCCAGGCTCCAGCCCACAGTCGCACACACTTCCCTGTCTCCTGTGTCCCCCTTTTCCCTGTGTCCCCCTGTGTGGGTCCCTGTTCCCCTGTGTGGGTCTCTGTCCCCCTGTGTGGGTCCCTGTCCCCCTGTGTGTGCTCCCCTGTGTCAGCTCTGCCCGTGCTGCCGGCGGCTGTCAGTCTTCCTGCTGCTGCCAGGCTCCAGCCCACAGTCGCACACACTTCCCTGTCTCCTGTGTCCCCCTTTTCCCTGTGTCCCCCCTGTGTGGGTCTGTGTCCCCCTGTGTGGGTCCCTGTTCCCCTGTGTGGGTCCCTGTCCCCCTGTGTGTGCTCCCCTGTGTCAGCTCTGCCCGTGCTGCCGGTGGCTGTCAGTCTTCCTGCTGCTGCCAGGCTCCAGCCCACAGTCGCACACACTTCCCTGTCTCCTGTGTCCCCCTTTTCCCTGTGTCCCCCCTGTGTGGGTCTGTGTCCCCCTGTGTGGGTCTGTGTCCTCCTGTGTGGGTCTGTGTCCCCCTGTGTGGGTCTCTGTCCCCCTGTGTGTGCTCCCCTGTGTCAGCTCTGCCCGTGCTGCCGGCGGCTGTCAGTCTTCCTGCTGCTGCCAGGCTCCAGCCCACAGTCGCACACACTTCCCTGTCTCCTGTGTCCCCCTTTTCCCTGTGTCCCCCCTGTGTGGGTCTGTGTCCCCCTGTGTGGGTCTCTGTCCCCCTGTGTGTGCTCCCCTGTGTCAGCTCTGCCCGTGCTGCCGGTGGCTGTCAGTCTTCCTGCTGCTGCCAGGCTCCAGCCCACAGTCGCACACACTTCCCTGTCTCCTGTGTCCCCCTTTTCCCTGTGTCCCCCCTGTGTGGGTCTGTGTCCCCCTGTGTGGGTCCCTGTTCCCCTGTGTGGGTCTCTGCCCCCCTGTGTGGGTCCCTGTCCCCCTGTGTGTGCTCCCCTGTGTCAGCTCTGCCCGTGCTGCCGGTGGCTGTCAGTCTTCCTGCTGCTGCCAGGCTCCAGCCCACAGTCGCACACACTTCCCTGTCTCCTGTGTCCCCCTTTTCCCTGTGTCCCCCTGTGTGGGTCCCTGTTCCCCTGTGTGGGTCTCTGTCCCCCTGTGTGGGTCCCTGTCCCCCTGTGTGTGCTCCCCTGTGTCAGCTCTGCCCGTGCTGCCGGTGGCTGTCAGTCTTCCTGCTGCTGCCAGGCTCCAGCCCACAGTCGCACACACTTCCCTGTCTCCTGTGTCCCCCTTTTCCCTGTGTCCCCCCTGTGTGGGTCTGTGTCCCCCTGTGTGGGTCCCTGTTCCCCTGTGTGGGTCTCTGTTCCCCTGTGTGGGTCCCTGTCCCCCTGTGTGTGCTCCCCTGTGTCAGCTCTGCCCGTGCTGCCGGCGGCTGTCAGTCTTCCTGCTGCTGCCAGGCTCCAGCCCACAGTCGCACACACTTCCCTGCGCCTCCCTCCTGCCCTCCTCTTCCGACTTCAGCACTTTAGTAAAGTGAATCTTGTCTCCTTCTTCTTCTTTGTGCACTTTGCATTAGTCGTGGACCCCCTGGCCGCTCGCTGCCCCTCACCCGGCGCTGGTGTTGCACATGGACGCTCAGTTCTGCACTTCTCTCACTTGTTGTTGGTGACATTTATGGAGAAACGTCACCGCCCCCCCCCCTTGTGATGAAAGTTTTCTGCTCCCCCCAGAGTCTGCCTAATCCCTCCAGCCCCGTCCTGTGCCCCCCGTCCTGTGCCCCCTCCTGTGCAGTGCAGGGTCCCCTCCTCTCCTGATCTGTTCCCCCCCCTTCTCCAGCTCCAGCTCCCCCCTCTCCCTCCTCCCTCTCTCCTCTCCAGCTGTCAATCACAGCCGCCTTTGAACTGGATTCCTTCCAGTCGTAACTTCCACTGACTCAATCCGGGCGAGCGCTGCTCTATCCCGGGCGCTCCGTGCACCTCGCTGCGGGCTCGGGGGGCTGCCCCGTTGGTTTTGGGGGATCAGCCCGGACTCTGGTGACTCCTCTTCTGCTTCTTTGCCGATTCTTTTATTTGTGGAGAGCAGGGGGAGGGGGGCAGAGGACTCCGGAGCAGCGACTCCCCCACCCCCAGCTCCACAAAGACCGGGACCCAGCACAGGCTCCGCAGCACCCGGGGCCCCCGCCTCCCCCAGCACAGGCTCCGCAGCACCCGGGGCCCCCGCCTCCCCCAGCACAGGCTCCGCAGCACCCGGGGCCCCCGCCTCCCACCCCGGCCCCCTCCCCTCGGCAGAGTGCGGGCTGTGCGGCCGGAGCAGCGAGC